>NC_088348.1:8697500-8945000 GCF_036884655.1 Musa acuminata AAA Group | reverse complement strand
TTTGCTGATGAGGCATTCAGTTCTAAATTGGAACCTTCCAAAACTTTCAATCAAGAATTAGAAATGTCTCATTCTAGTTAATTATGCAGTAAGAGTTTTTTGTGGATCCAATTGTTTTACCTACAGAAATTGACTTGATGAATACCGCAATCAATCCATTTATGTGGCAGAAGTATTTTGAATGTGCAGGCTAGCTTTTGCAGAAGATATAGGTGTTTGTCACATTGGATGCAAGACTAAGCCCAACTGGTGTAATTTTGATTAATGGAGAAAAATTGAGCTTTAGACAGAGGCATTAAGAATGTACAAGAAGCTTTATTGAACAAAACACTTCTTTTTCTTGCAATTGTGTGTTAAATCTTTTTATTCTCGAGTTCAACTTGAGGCTTACTATTGTAATTTTAACTAACAGAATGAATAAACGAGATTTGACAATTTAGCATTAAGAATGTGCTAATTCTTTATTGGTACAGTTCATATTGAATTCTTTATTGCATTGAACTGGGATATTACTTATTTTTCTGAGATTTCATAATAATACCTTCTCACTGAAAGCTCACTTCTTAGGTCACCCATATCACACTGATGGATTGACATGCTTGTCAATAACCTCTGACTCTACTATTGCTATCACGGGCTCAAAGGACAGCTCCATACACTTGGTGAACATAACAACTGGGCGGGTACATTTTCTTTTCATGTTCTAGTGCTTATCAATTGCACAATACTGTGACAGACTAAAGTACATTGACTTTTATTACGATGAGCTATTTCACTTTCATTTACAAGTAGCTCATCCTCATGTTTTTTTTTTTTTTTCTGTTGTAAGCGTTAATGTGCCGTTTAGTCATGATTTGATAAATGCTTCTGTTTCATAGGTGTCATGAAGGATATGACACATAATTCGTGATTGTTTTGCCTAAGTCTTTCTTCCTCCCATATTTTGGTTGGAAGAACTTTATAATGGAGTGTTGCTTTGTTGCATGATCCTAAACTACAAAAAGACAGTGGGCCTTCCTATCAGCCAACTAGCTTTTAGCTTTTAAGTCTATTGCTTCCGTATCTTTTAAGAACATTATAATAGAGTGTTACTTTTAATGGGAGGCTTTCATCAGCTTTACAGAGTCAATGCTAAGTTGTTGGCTAGTCACCTCCACCCAAACTTTAATACAGCTTTCCCAACTTTGATATGTACCCAAGAATCAACTCCATTCTATGGGTGATGAGACTTGGTTATAATGCCGTATAGAGATGTAGAAACATTTTTTCCTGCAATCGCCTACAACTCTCAGCTATAACTGGGAAATTTGAAGTGAAAATAACAATTATCATGTTTTTGAGGCGCAAGAGCTGCTGTATTGTTCTTTTCCATTTATACTGTGGTGGATTTGGTTAATTCCTAGATATGAATATTGAAAGTTTTTAATTTTCTAATGGATGTCACCGTTGTTGTAGGTGATCAGCTCGTTAATCGCTCACTCCAAATCTGTGGAGTGCATTGGACTCACACCAAGGTATGGTTACTTTTAGCTAAACACATCCTTTCATGAATTACAGAAAATACATGTAATAATTGGAAAGAGAAGTGTACTTGTATGGCTTACTTGATTTATGGCATCCTTTTGATGATTCGATAACGTAGATTAAACTAGTTTCTTTACTTGTATAGTAACATATTGTTGGATCTAAGCAAAGTACTAGGCAAAGAGGAGGCCAGAAGATAACTATTGAATTAGTCATCCAACTTTCGTACAAGTTTTTGTTTGTCATCCATATCGGATTTTTTGTTTGTCAAGCAACGAGTGTGCATTTACCTTTTTGAATTTACATCTGTTCACTGCAAGTAATTGTGTCGTTGGGGCTTAAGAGATGCCATCTACTCGGCCTGCAGCTCTCCTTGGGCAGCGACAGGCAGCATGGATCAGAAGCTCATTATATGGGATCTTCAACGTTCTTCAGTGCGATGTGCATGTAATCATGAGGTCATACTCGGCCTGATGCATATTCACATTCTCTCTTTATCCTGCTTTCCCTTTTGTACTTAGGTTTTTTTGCTCTGGGTTTGGACAGGAGGGTGTAACATGCCTTGCATGGCTGGGTGCATCTCAGTTTGTCGCAACCGGCTGCGTCAACGGTAAGGTATGTGTCTGGGACAGTCTCACTGGCAATTGTGTGAAAATCTTCAGCGGCCACACAGACACCGTTCAATCCCTCGCCCTGTCCGCAGATGGCAACTCTCTAGTTTCAGTTTCAGACGATGGTACCGCTCGCATCTTTGTAGTGTCGGAGTTCCAATAGTAGATGCCTTCTCGATGTGCGATTGGGTTAGAGATTATTAGTAGTTGCAAGACATGTATTTTGCCAGTGAGTTGAAAAATATTCTTAATATAATCTTATGTAATTTTGCTTTTAAAATGCGGTTGTTTAGCTGATAAGTTAAACATTGTTGGTGATCTACATGATGACGTACAAAACGTATACTTGAGCTGATAAGTTCAATTGAGGCATTGAATTGGTCGTCGGAAGACAGAGGTAGGTTGCAAATACGAAAACCGACAGTAAAGATTTGAACCAATTGCGAAGAAGTTTTTGTGTTTGCTAGAAGAATCCACAGCAATCATCTCATCTCTGGGATGAGACGAGGTCAATATTGCTAGAACCTATGACATCATCCCAAAACTGCTGATTCACGACGTTGACGAGGCAAGAAATTAAAAGCACACAGGAAACAGTTGGACATTTGCACCTTTTGGTAGGAACGGCCTACTCCATTATTTCTCTGATATGCCAAGCCATCGGACCTCGCCATCATTTCTCTGATTTGATAACCTGTTGTTCTTTAAACAACTGAGCGGTCAAATTTCATTCATGGAGAGAAATTGCAATAAAAGCCGCGAGCAGGCAAGAGTTTTTTTGTTCATGTAGCACGATGCTTGTGACTAGTAAGTGCTGCTCTTAATGGATGTGGATGCCATCGACGGGTCTGTGCTTGGCGATAGGAGCAGCAGCTACTACAGAGTGGGAGCAACCAGATTGGCTGCACTCGTGATTCTGGGGCCTCTCCCAGATCTTGATATGGCCGTCGCGAGATATCGTAATGACTGATTCATTGGTAAATATCAAGCCCGAGAGGGGGTCCATGTGCACACTGTGAGCTACCAAAGGAGAAATTTTAGGCATATCTCTCATGCTCGGAGCAGGTAGGAGAGCACTCATCGGGCACATGCTGTCCCAGCTTGCTGAATGGCTTCCGCTGCTGAGAGTTGCTGACCCACCAGGAGGACAGCGTAGTGGCATGATGAGTTCATCCATCACCAAGTCCCACAGAAGCAGCTGACCATCCTGCAACTTACTAGGGATGACACTGAGCAACAAAAAAGAGTAGACAGACAATTGAAATTTTCTAGTGCGGGAGAATAATCACTTCAATGAAAAACAAACGCAAAAAAAAAAAAAATCTCCAGAAATAATTTCATACAACTTAAGCATATATCCAAATGTTTCTTCCACTATTGCTAATCTCATCCCTCGGTCATGCATGGTCTAACTCCGTAAGCATACAATTTATAAAGAACTCGAGCAGCAGTAAAGAAATTTTCTTTCAGGTTACCTAATACTAAGCCAATTATACAACATCATCTTTTAATTTACAACTATTACATTTCAGCTTTCTTCATAACAAATTTTGTGCTTTCTTTTACCACAAACAAATTTTGTGCTCACTATTACCAAGCATAGGTTGAATTTCATCAAATGGCATTAGATACTAATGCAAGAGCCTTTTTCTTATACTATTCATTGCCACACGGAAGATACATAAAAAAAAAATGAACATCAATTGATTGATTAGAATCCGTTCTTCGATAATTAAATTCCATAATAGATTACCTGACCAACAGAGCCAAAACGATACACCACATTTTCTTCTGTTCCTTCGGAATTTGGGGTTGACCAATATGAATCGAAAGCAACTCCACTAACCTGCTGATACACTTATTAGTGTATCCCGAGTAATTAATAGGGAAGAAAGCTTGTGCAACATTTTACCAAAACCTTACCCATGAATTATGTCCCTCGCCCCATGCGACAATCTTTTTGTCCTCCATACTCCAAACTTGTACAAGATCATCTTCACCTCCAGTCAATATGTATTTCCCATCCAAACTAAAACAATGGATCACTTCATAGTCAAGTTTCAAAAGGAAACAAACGAGAAAGTTTGAGTTGTGCAAAATAGTGATTCATTAAATCTTATTAATTAATTTGACAAAAGCATGACAAATGCAAGACAAAAAACATGACATAAGCAAGGACAAAATCTTGTAATAGTATGCAAGATAATGGATACCTCCAAGCAGAACATAGTAATGCACCATAGTAGCTTTTCCCTCCAAATGCTAGTTGCTCTTTTGAAAAATCAAATACTCTTAAATAACCTACAAGGACTCTACTATTTCAGGTTTTAATGGGACATCATATTTGACGTAAAGAACAGGTACTAAAGATATAGAAACAAGGTACAGGAATCAAACAATTACCATCTCTAGTAACAGTGGCCATATATGTTCCATTGACTGAAAAGGATATACTATTGACTGAACCATGACAAACATGCCATCTAGCAACTGGGTTGCTCTGCAAGCAAATCCCTTAGTTAATAGTTGAAAAAGTACAAAAGAAATTGCAACTAGAAATCACAAAATGGTCTCCTGAATTCCCAAATATACAGATTACTTTAGCATCCAGTTAAAATTATTCGATCGGAATCTTCAAGCTGTGAATGAAAATATGGGGACATCCAATACTCAGAAGCATCATGGTCCTATGACACACTTATCAATGGTTCAATACTATTATGATTGCTTTTCCTTGGTCTAGTGTCCGATGAATGCAAATGACATTTGACTTCCAATTGAAGCAAGGACCACAACAATTGTGCTAGGAAAGCCATGGTTAGCTAAGACCCAGTAGAACATTTCAATCATACAGACATGACAGTGCCAATGTATAAATTTAAACTAGATAATGTCTAGGTTGTTACTGAATCAAGTAAGTGCAATCAAAGGCATAGGAACCCACAACATGTTTCTTAAACATGCTTTATGTTGGTTAGTGGATGAACCTCATGTACTTAACAGATAACAATGGTCATAAACAATCCCAAAATTTTGCTAGCAAATGTGAACATTTTTTTTTTAAATCAATCTGAAACAAATGATCAATCAGAAAACTGTATGCAGGAGTTTGCACAAGCTATGCTTGAATTAACTGAATGCAAAGTCATTTTGAGATCAACTCAATCAAACAGCAGTTGAGTTTGAAATGTTGAGCTCAAGCAATATGGTTCAGGTTTGTCTTGGCTTTGTGTATGGTACATAGAAGCTCATTAACATTGGCCACATAACTATGCAGATTATACATCGTTTCCAAATTACCTTATTCGAGCGTGTGTGTGCAACAGAAAATTGAGTTTGATCTTTGATAACAGGAAACGAACTATCAGCAGTGACATCCTTGCTCTAAACAAAAAGGCAAAACATGCTTAATTTTCATTTCAAAGATAGTTGAACTAAGATAACAATTAAGAAATCTATAGTTAACCTTCTCATAGACATATATGTTACCATCAGCATGACCAACAACAAAAGTGCCTTCACGTTCTGGCACCCATGCCACGCAAGTGCATCGACTGTAAAAACAATGGAATTTCTGTATAACTAAGAGCAAATAACTCTGAACTCTGAATACAACCATGGACATAGTTTAAACAAAAAACAATTAACTTATTATATTTCAAAAGAAAAAATCTGTGCACAACTACCACAAGTATACAAAAACCAGCAATCTTATTCTTTTTCTTTTTCTAGCTATAAAAATAAAAAATGACATATCTCCAGCACTCTTCTTTTTCTTTTAATTGCTATAAAAACCAGCACTCTTCTCCAGCAAATGGCATATCTCCAACTTTCAGGCCTCTGCTAGGTAAATATATATACCACTAAACTAAATTTTTGAAAATAAGTCATAGTGTCATACAATAACATGTGGTTACAAGTTTTAGAAGTTTTCTTGATAGTATTAAACAAAGAAAACAATGAAATAACAATATGGGTTAAGATCATATACAAAAATTGAAGGGTCCTCTACCAATTTAATCTTCTCTTTCTACTCATACCATACAGGAGTACTTTCCTTTAGCTTTATAATTTTACAAGTCGTGCAGTCTACCTAATGAAAGCATTCACAAACATACTTCACTAAAGTGAAAAACCCCATCTTCTTGTATGTCCTTTCAGCTTTACATGTACAATTTTCTCACGCATAAAGCACTACAAGTTACATAAATTCATCTGCAGGTTGTTGTCTATATAAGTTCGTGTTCATATATTCTTCTCCAATGCCATCATTACAATATGTCATGCATGTAATGATACAAATTTGTGTTTGACAACTGTTCTATGTTCATTAACCAGCTTCAGCCAATCCTCCCTTAATACAGTATTATCTGAATCATGCAGTTTACAGGAGATACTGCTTTCTGTGCTTACTGGTGCAAAAAGATTCATGTAGGTGACCCCAAACAGTTGGAACACTATGGCTTGTTGTCATCATCGTCTATGTTGTAGACATATCATGTTTTTTTCTGCATGTTTACATATGACTTCAGAGTTTCCACCAAGCATATTTTGATGTTTTATTCTGTCAGGCATCTCTGTCAATTCCTACTTAACAGTACCATAACAGCCTAATCTAAACACATGGTTTTGCATAAGCAAACCTAGTAGATATATATGGACATGAAATTCATATTAAAACTATAAGAGGATAATGTTTGTATTTATCAAGTTGCTCTATTATGTTAAAATCATTTACCTAACTCATCATTAGGGCCAAGTTGCTTGGAAGGATCTTAAACAAAATTTAACAGATCAAGAGGCACAATCAGCTTCCAGCATGTCCATGATTAATGCACGAAGACTAGAGAAGCCAAAGCCAAACCAACTTTGGCATAAAGGAGCCTGGAGCTTGGAAACAATTTATGTTATTGAATTTATTATCGTCCTTTCTTTCTTTTAAAGCCAAGCATCCACTCTATTAAATTTTTCTAACTAAAGTAAGCCAAATCTTGATTCAAAGATATTCTTTTTCTGACTTAAACTGAAGCATGCATAGCAACTTCAAGCATATCTACACTCAACATCAATGCTATCGACCTAGCATCACGATCAGTAATTTAAGAGTTCATGATTAATATTTTCTTCTAAATACGAGTCCTGCTTAGTGCATTAAGATTTTAGTACATGCTTTTCAATGATCCACAAGAAAATGACTTGCAGCACAAAAGTTCAATAAAATGAATGCAAAGTTTATATGAAAGATACAATTAAAGTACAAAAGACATAAGCAACAGAGAGAAACGTGATAGCAATAATCACCAAACAAAATGCCCAAATGAATAAGAGAGGTTAACTTTGAGAATTATGCTGACATAAAAAGTAAAATTTGAAAAAAGACGGCAATTGGCCAACAATCTATAACATCAGTAACTATCAAGATCAGCTCTCTGTCATTAATGCTCTCTAAACATGTCACCTATGGTATTGACATGCGATACATGCCTATTATTAGTTGTGCCTTCTTTGTTATAATGCTGAGCTGCCAAAAGCTTCCGCCCTGGATCTTGTAATTGTTGCCTAAGTGATACCAGGTAGACTACAACATCATGCATGTGGGCATTAGTGGGCAGAAAAAAAACAAAGGAAAAAATCTTGGCAGTATATAACTGACTGAACCTACTGTCTCCAGAGTGCAGCCCAATGAGCAAATCATGCCCATCACTCGCCTCAGCATCAAACGCATGGCAAACTGGGTTTGAGTTGCCGAATTGGATGGACTTGATAGGATCCTGAAGCAAAGAATGATAAGAGAGGCATACAAATGACATGCAATAGATTAGCAAACTCAACAGAGCATTTCCACATCAAACAGGCGCAAAACCTTCTCCATCGAATTGAGGTCACTGATGAACAGAGTGTCTGCTGTACTAAAGATTAGGTATGTCCCCTTGCCATCATAGTTTGGCGATGCCAGCTGTGCACTCGATCCCACCGATGCACCAACGGGACCACCGGTCCTGCTGTTGGCCGACACTACCCGAGTAACACCGTTGCTAAGCGACCGGCTCCCATTCCCGGACCCGAGCAGTCGGGCCGCCGCCGACCTCACTCCCGAACTCGTGGCTGACGGCGCCGCCTGGCTCGTATTGGCCGGCGGTTTCTCCTTGAGATACGCAATCGTCAACTGAAAAGAAAGACATCAAGATCCCTGTCTTTTGCGCTGAAATCAAGAAAAAGGAACCAAACAAGCCAAGAACCCTAGTTTTGGCCCGAAGAAGCCCACCTGAGAGACGGACTTGCCATGGGAAGCTGCGGCGGGAGGGAGGGTCTTCTCGTGGAGGAGCTTGTACCGGCCCTCGGGGGTCTTAAATAGCGCCTTGAGCGCCGGCGACTGGGATCTGACGGCGGCGGGAGCTGAGGACATGATCGAAGGCTTCAAAGGCGATTCCGGGATCACTCGGAAGGCGGCGGCCGAACGATCATGCCTCCACCCTTGTGAGCCTCGACAAATCCGAGGAGATGGAAGCGACGGGCGGCGGAGAGGGTTTGTGTTGTGGAGACGGGAGGGACGAGGTTTTTCTACGCTCGTCGGGTTCGCCTCGTCGATCGTGAACGACGGCGTCAAGAGAGAGAGAGAGAGAGAGAGAGAGAGAGATATAGGAGGAGGAGGAGGAGGAGGTTGATATGGGATCTCGGACGGGCGTCTGCTGTTGGATCGATCAGGACCGTCCAAATAGTGGATCTCAAATCTCGTGGAAAGCCAGCGATGGACGCCGGAGATGTAGAAGCAATAGCAATGCTGATCTGGCGTCGTTGAAAATGATCGCATCCAATGCTAGTCTGTCCGACCGATCACCCCTGAAATTTTGCAGGGCTGACGTGCTCAACAACGGACACGATGCGGTCGAAACCACAGGTAAGGGTGCCAGTGATCACATCACCCACGAGCATTTCCAAGAGTGAATCGGTCAGTTTGGATATCAGTGTTCCTATCGAAGAGCTACAACAGTGAAACATGTTAGATAGGAATTTAGTTTTATGGGGTAAAAACTCATTACAATGTTCCTCGCAAAGAGCAATATGTAGAAATAGGGGATGAGATTTATACAAGAAACAACAATCGAATTGCATTTTAGATTGACATGAACAGTCTCAAGAGAGAGAGAGAGAGAGAGAAAAACAAGGAAATGCAACCAAAAGAATGTAATCATAAACTTCATGAAGTAATTTACTCATGTCACTATTACAGTGAGTTTGCGATCAAAAGCTTTAACAAATAAGCTGCGGATAATTTCTGAACATTTGGAAGTAATTGCCATCTTTCAAAGAGTTTCAGATGCCTTCAAAAGAAATTCTTCAAGTGAAACAGTTCGGACGAGGCAACAGTTCGATTTAGGTTTAGTTAATCACTGCAGGATTGGATGTAAGTACCTGAAAAACTCAACCAAGAGAATGCTTGCAAAGCTTCTATAATATCAAAACCTTCATCCAAATCACATCCAGATGTTAGTTCAGCTAGAAAAAAAACACATTCGAAGCTTATCAGAGTATCAAAATTCAAATAAGAATGATTCAAATAAGAAATAAAAGGAGATAAAACTGGAATTTAAAATGCGATTGAGGATCAAAATAGAATATGTAGACAAACATATTAAAAGACAACACATTTGACAAAGCCACTCACTCGCTTCTACGAATTTAAAATAACTAGTGGAGATCACACGCCAGTGAGAAGAATATTAAGCGAAGAAGGGCCCATTTGAGAGCATATAAGAGGAAGTTTGTCCACTTACGGCTTGACGTTGCATATACAAAAGGCAGACAATCACAAGCTTTGCAGGTGAATATGCTGCAAAAACACAGATCATCCTTTCACTCTTTGAAATATAAAGATGGCATTCAAAATTTAGATATTTGATCATGCAGGATGGCTTGTGTGAACCTCTTGTTATAACTGCTGCTCAGAAGGGCTTGTAGTTGCCTTCTTGATCTTTTTCTTCCTTGAAACAAAGCTGCTGAGGCCAACAGATTTTGATGTTCGCTTACTCCTGCCGATAGTTGTTTTCGGGAAACAAAGATCAAGAAGACTAAGCAAAAGAAAAACTCAAAACATAAAGTGAAGGGCAGAAAATATTAAGGTGTTAGGGAAGAGTGAACACACCGCTTGGCAAGTTTCCTTGTTTCAGGATCATCTTTTTCCGATGTTCCATCTGTTAAAAGACATAAAAACCATAACTAAGTACAAAGAGACAAATGTCACATTGAATCAAATGGGTATTCTTAGTAAAGCAAGCAAACATTTAGTTTAAATTTTGCAGAACAGCATAAATGAGCCAAAGAAAAGCAAGCAAACATTTAGTTTAAATTTTGCAGAACAGTATAAATGAGCCAAAGACAGGACACTCTTTGTACATCTAAACCCGACAACCAAAGCCAGATTGAGATGTTAATAAAATAAATATTTAAAGGATACAACTTTAGGCTTTCTATAAAAACTGTATGATATTCACTCCATAATTACATTACAAACAAGCATCTTAATTGAAACATGGAACTACATCATTTCATTCCACATAACATTCCACAGCAAAGTTGTAAAGTTTGGATCCGCCAACACTGAGATGAAAAAAACTGGTGTTCTGAGGAAAAACAAAGAGAAGTTTTAATAGAGATTTAGTACCAAACTATTTCAGCCTGGAATGTAAACTGTCTGCCTTTGTTCTTTAAAAGTTTCAATTTATGAACTCGTGATGAACATTATACTCCTATTTATCTGATTTATTTACATATAAGATAACATAAATGAGGCTGGCTATCCTGTTCATGGACACAATGGCCTTATCTTCCATCCCTGGCATAGACATCCCCAACACCTTGGCACATCTCCAAGCTAGTAAGGGATCAGCACAGCATTTATTGTTTTGTCACATCTCCGACAACTTGCCATGTGCATATATATTTTATAGGTCTTAGGACCAAATGGAGCTTCTTTTCTTTTTTCTATTTTCTTTGAGAATGAGTATATTGATGTTGGATCTAGACAAACCAAATTTATCGATAGAGTTTGGGTTTTTATTGGCAGCAATTGTTCAGATAAATTTCATCATAACACATGCTAGTCCTATTCAAGTCTAATGTTCATTAGAAAAGAACCAAACACCACACTTCCATTGGCAAGACCTTTTTCAAAGACAGAAACTTCTATCAGTCAGCAAACTTATGTTCAGTCATTAATCAAAGATAAATTGACCAAAAAGCATAATGTCAATATATATTCAATAAAGGACTAGCAGCTTCATATTACCTAGGCCTGTACCACCATCTGCATCATCATCTGAGTTTTCATGAGAATCCCAGCGATCCTCTCCATCATCGAAGTCCCAGCGACTTCCAACAGGAGGAACCCAGAAATCAGGCTCAATTATATCATCACTGTTTGCCTTTGTCTTTTTGGTAAGTGAATCACTCTCATGAGCATTCTTTTTCTGATCTTTTTTTGACTTGAATTGCTTTTTTGATTGTTTTGCATTTTTCTCTACAGCTTCTGCATTGGCATGGGACTCCATTTCCTTTTGTTCTGTAATACAAACACAGCACACATCACATCATATTGGCCATATCTTAATCATGATGCTTAAAACATAAAATACAAAAAAATGTTGATAATTATTCCTTAAAATTCTTCAACAGAAAGGCAATATTCCTGCAGATATAGAATTTAAGGTTAGCTTAGCATAGATCTCCAGAACCAAATCATTCCAAAACAGATCAAGAACTATTAATATTATTTTAAACTTTTCTAATAGTTATTCATGACTAGTCCAAAAAATGAACAACATTCACAGACTTGGAATCAATTTCAAGGTTGGTGGTGAAAATTGTGATCATTGGACTTGATAGATCATATTGGTTTGTTCAGATTACTGGAGTGATTTTCTCAAATAGAGCAAAAGACATAAATTGGATGTAATTGATTTAAAACTTAGGGAAACATGTTGGAACTACTAGTTTTTAGTTCAAACCAGCCCAGAGTTAGTTGCTCATCCACTTATTCCAGGTCATTTCGATAGATTCTTATCAATTCCCCCAACTTTGGAGGTTTTGGTCTTGGAGCATCAACCCCTCTTCTAATTATTAGTTTTCATGGATTCACATCAAAATCTTCCATTTTGCGTGACCTTCAACTGCCTCTATTTTGCATCTTCCTACCCACATTATTTCCATATCCAAATAACTCTTGAATGGCGAACTCTTCGCTATGTGATAGTATGTACGTGAGATCACAGTTCTCAGAATCACTTTTAACAGCAAGGCTTGAATAAAAACGATGGAAATTTGTCCACATGTATATAGCAAAAAAAAACTCAATTTTTCAGAGTAAGAAACAACATGAATCAGAAAGCCAACAAAAAAAAAAAAAGAAGTATATTTCAATCCGAAAAAAAAAGGAGTAGGATAATAAAATATCTTTTTTCATTTCTGCACAAAGAATACCTAACATATTCTGGAATTTCTTTCCACTGACGTGCTTCCAGATATGCTCCTCAGATTTATTAACCGCGTCTCCGGTAAGCTTGCACACCAGTTGCGACCTGCAACCAACTCATTATCACACAGTCTTCTACCTACGAATCAAAAATCCTTCTTCTTCTACGACTTACAACACCGCTTACTTGGAAGTGGGGTGGGGCTGGAACATATTGAGGGGTGGCTTCTTTCTGGCGACGGCAGCATCGATGAGGGCGAGGCGGCAGGCCTTGGTGCGGCCGTAGGCCTCCCGGTCCTTGGCGAGAAATTCGTGCCCCGTCTCCACGCAACGCAATCGCCCGTTACCTAGGTCCAGGAAGGTCGGCTCGCCCAGGAGGAAGGCGCCCTCCTTTTCAACCTTCTCCTTCTCCCCGTTGCCTTTGCCACCGCCGTCCTTCGCCTTGCTCTTCTTCTTACGGCTGAGGCCATTGCTATGCTCCGCCTCTTCATTAGAGGTAGGGTTTTGGGCCAGCGCCGTTCCTTCTCCCCCACCGTCCTTCACCTTTCCCCCTGGCTTTCCCATTTTGTTTAGCCGCAGCGAGGCACAATTACAGTTTTAATAAGGGTTGTTGTCGGATCGTAGGTCCCAAAATAACCCGATACAGATCCGATCCGAAGTACGGGTATAAGAAAACTATGGTTCCAAATTTCAAAGGCATGGGAATCGGGCGAGCATATTGGATTTTATACCCTATGGTCCGATACCAAGCGAATCGTACCCGATCTTACCCCCTACTTTCCTCGTTTAGGGTATGCATATATACTTGTGGAGTGGTCATAAAAGAGAATCTAACTACATCCTTTTAACACTTGAGGAAAAGTAAATAAACACAATTTCTGTCATTCAAACTTCAGAGAGCAAAAAAAGCAAATGGGATAGAAGTCTTTATCAAACAGAAATAAGTTGAGAAGAAATATGGAATTATCATTACCAACAATGGTCTAACATTTAATTTATTGTTCAAGATCAACAAACAAATAGTATAAAATAGGTCACCAACAAGCCAAATCATATTGGAGGTTTTGCATACAACTTACATAGTCACAAGCTGGAACATTGAATAGAATTTAGTATTTCATAATGAGTTGTGAAACAGCATCACTTTGCCTTCCATGTTAAGAATGAGTTAGTAGTGGGTGTTATTGGCTGAACACGAATAATGCTCCAAAGAAGATGCAGACTCCAAATACATCAGATCTTCTTATCTGAAAGATGAAATTGACAGATCAAAAGACCATGTAACTCATACAGCTATGATAAATTCTGTCAACTGAGGTGCTCAATTACAAGGCTAGACAATTAAAGAAAAAAAATCATAAATCTACAGTCAGAATTTGGAACTTGAACTAAGAAAAATTTAGTTGACAAGCATCAGTATGGACCAAACTTGTTATGCCCACTGACAACCTTGCTAGTGGACCAAAGCATCAACAATGTGAAATAGATGCAACATCAAAAAAAAAGAAAAAAACCAAAAGATCTTTGATTAGACAGTATAAATTATCCTATTTCAGATCGAGCTAAGAAATGAGAGAATATAGTTACATTCGGTTTTATTGGTTATTATCAGTTGAGTTCTTTGTACACGCAAAAGAAAAGAGCCTCTAAGGGAAAAAGAGCCTTTCATTTCGATCTCTAAGCTCAACACATATGTGCGTGCTGAGGAAGAAGCCAACTGAGACCAGAAAGAAAAGATGGGAGTTATCCTTGGAAATGTTACAAATCCAAGAACCACCACAAATGTTGAGCAATAATGAAATCCCCTTTATGTTCATTTGGGCAATCAAGCCGGTAGTGGTTCCTCCAGAACTGCATTTCAAACAAAACATAAACAGTCAGGTCATAACTATGCGTGACAGTTCTATGAATCATGATTACTACATACGCAAGTTCTTCAAGCTTGTAAGAGAAAAACCTTTTGTTTTTCTCTCTGAACTAGTTGAGATGTCTTTCACACCAGATGGTACATCTGGAAGATCAAGAAGTTCATCTTCTGTGCTCTGAACTTGAGATTCTACTTCTGGCACTGATTGAGCAGGAACAGTAGGCATGGATTGAAGGGTAATCTGCAGTACAAAATGTTCCAATAAATAGCCAAGAGTCACAAATATCATCAGAAAAGGCAAGCATAAATTCTGACAATCATGGGAGACACACAAACTTATCAAGTGATATAAAAGCTTAAATAAGGATCAGCAATATCATTGGCAGGGAAGAACTTGATGATGCTTCAAAGTCACTTATTACAATGTGTGAAGAAAACATTTTCTCATATTGCATGCTTTCCAAAACCACTGATGTGTATACATCATTACATCATGTGGCCCCTCGTGCAGAAATGAAGAGAATAACAGGGGTTGTTTTGATATGCATACTGATAATTGATATTAAACTTGAGTATTTGAAAATAGTCAGATGAAGTATAACAAATACTCAGTATGATATCAGAAAAGCCCAAAAAGTTAACGAAAAAACTTGCCTCAGTTTCCAAATTTTCAAATTCTGCCAAAACTTCTTCCTCGTCTTCGGCAGAAAGACGGTCCCCCAGAATTGCATTTATTTCCTTCAACAAGTGCAAAAAGCAAATGATAAATTTTAGAAGTCGGCAATTAACTCACTTTCAGATCAAAGAGAGCATGATAAAAGTTTATCATACCATTGAATGACTAAACCTATCGAGAAAAGGAAAAAATAATCACATCTCTAAATGGGATTTTCCAAACAGAATGAAGTAAATAATCAAAACTACACTTTGAAACCTTAGAAACTTCAATTCAAATAAGTGAATAGGATTTTCCAAACCCATTCTCCAAGAAAGAAATAGAAAAGAAAACATGGTAGTTGGTACTATTTCTAGTAAAGGTGAGGATTATAAAAACAGAGTCTGTAATTTTTACAACCTCACAAGAAAAGCTACTACAATTGTTGTATAACAATTACCCAAGGCTATTAAAAAACCAACTTAATGCCAAAGTAGGACTTCAAAACACTAATATATTCTCACCATATCATCCCTGATCAGCAACAAATTTAACATTGAAATGAACTGGAAAATTCTAAATAATATGTCATAAATCTATATGCCACTCTTATCTCCGTCCTCGAGTACCTCAACTCCAAGCATATGCTTCGAGCATTTGACCTTATGGTCCCTCCAAATCAGTGTTAACCCTCCTTGAACCACTTCCCATCCACACCCTCATTCCGCAACTAATGTCTTTCTTTTCGCATCAAAGACCAATGCAATTAAGATCAAGAATGCTCTGCAGTTTCGGGCTCAGGCCTAACTAGGCCAAAGACATTAGGCTTATGTCTATGTCAGAAAGTGGCAAGTTTTCCAGTCAATCTAAAGTAGCAAATTAACATATAATTTGATAATTCACAGAGCCAATCTTGGGTTCAGATTCTGTAAGCTTATCATAGACCAACAATACAGGCTTCTTTTTTTCAAGTACGAGATTCATTTGGTAAAATAACTTGAATTGAAAGTGAAGTTGCAAAATGTTCAGTTAGGAGCAACAGTGACTGGAGACGTAGGAAATAGATAAACAGATATCTCACTTCCTGATAAGCTTTAGCCTCAGCAGAATCATCCATCAGCTTTTGAACATCTACCAGACTAATCTCACTTTGTATAGCTTTAATGGCATTGTTTCCTGCCTTCAAGCTTTCAAATACAGCTTTCTGCTTGCTTGCTAGCTCAATATCTGCCAACTAAAGAAGAAAGAAAAGCCACTCTCAGGAAGACAATCCACGGAAGATATAGGCACTTTACACCTCTATTATAGTATATAAAGTGAAACAATATATACACCACAACAAATGATATACCAATTAGAAAATCAATGCATACTTGTTGCTCAACATTTATTAGCCAAGCATCAGCCTTTTTCAACAGCTCCTCTTGAGTTTTCTTCTTCTTAAGTGCAAGCAATGCCCGGTCTTTCCTCTTCTCCCGGATCAAGTCCCTAGCAGCTTGCTTCTCAGCTTCAATCACAGCTTCAAGCTAAAAAAATGCAGAACAGGCATGGAAAACAAATACAGTATGTTTAGTGAACATGAGCATATTGTATCGAGCACTAGAGGTAGCATCAAACTCTAGCAGCAGCTAGAACTTCAAACAAGTTAACTATGCTAGAAAACCAAGCGCATCTTCAAACAAGTTAACCATGTTAGAAAACCAAGCACATTGGAATCACTGCAGCAATCATCACTATAATAAACACAGAACGAAACAAGAAAGATATCACTAGTACTAAAGACTAAAACCAGAATTACTACCATGACCATATCAATATGTGATAACAATCATAGTTGATGGGCAAGTAAGAAGAATAGTCAACATTTTGAAGAGAGTCTTAGAATATTCATAAATTGGTAAAATGCTACCAAGCTTGAACTCTGGCATAATGACTTTGTTCATCAGCTATGAAGATGAAATGTGTCATTACATATAAACTAAGCTATCTTCCATTGTGCCGAAAGAGATGCTTTCATGTCGCCAACAAAGATTATTTAGCTTAAAATAAAAAAGAAAGCCAGGTTGAATTCCATCAGAGATACATCAGTGACCCTGATCCTATGTCCTCCTAACGTAATTACAAATTGTCAGTGTATATTGACGAGAAGGTTTATCAATGACACGATTCAGTTCTCAGACAGATACCCCTAAAAGAAAGTCACATAGATCTCAGAATACGAATCCATCAGATATTAGGAAAGAAGGAAAGGTCAATGTCTCATCTCGTAACACTAATTAACACGCTAATAGCTAACCCTGCCCTTTCTGGTAGCTGCGTGATGAGAACATCCATCAAGATCGAAAATTCATGTGCTGTTTAACTTTGGTTTAACCGAAGGGACACGGAGCCACTCGGATTTTGAAGCATTCGAAACTATGAGGCACTTTGAAATGAAGGGAGATCATCATGATAAGGTAATCCCGCCATCATCGGAACTAGGTCGAACGGATGGAGCAAGACCAAGAAAACGCAAAAGAATTATGGTCATATCTCCACAAAAGCAGCGGCAACTTGGAGTATACAGACCTCCTGTCGTGAGGACTCGGAAGCAGCGATTCACGCTTCCACTTGGCATAAGCAATGGAGAAAAGATCAAGAAGAACCACCAGGCAAGGACAGAAGTCCTCGAAGATCGGGAACCATCATTTCAATTGCCTGTCTAGGTCGAGAAAGAAACAAGCACCGTGGCCATGGGGAAGGAGGGATTCTGCGTTGATCAGGGGAAGATCATGAATCAGAAGTGAAGAGGGGGAGGGGAGGTGACCTGCTGCTGGTACTGGGCGAGCTTGCGGCGCTGGGTCTTGAGGGAGAGGATGGCTCGATCCACCTCCGTGATCTTGGGTTTCTTCACGAAGACGTTCCCCATCTGGATTTCCGAGTTCAGAGCTCGCTCGGCGAAGGCGCAGGAGTTGCAATGTGGTCGACCGAATAAGCAAAAAAAAAAAATGACGGGAGGAAATAGGGAAGATATAGGAAGAAACAAAGGACAAAGTCAGTCGGGGCTGGCGTCTTTGTCTGGCCTAATTTCCATATTATCCTTAAATTTCATGCAGTTAGATTCTAATCCCGATTTCTATATTTTAAAAAAATTATCTTAATTTTTTTTATAATTATAAAAATAAAATATTTAATTTTATTTATCTTAGCACGATCAATTTTATTGACAATACAGAAAATGACGACGTATGCAGGAATATTATAAAAATAATAAAAAAACAATTTTAATATCTTAATCATATTTTTTTTTTAAATTTTATTATGTCCTAATTAAAATATTATATTTTATTATTATGATAATAACAAACGATAATATCATCGAGGGTCATAGGCTATTGATGTGATTGATCTTGTCGATGTAGATCCGAACATCGATGACTAAGACAGAGGCGATAGCAATAGTTTGATAATGGTGATGACGGATTTTGAGAATGTGAGGAGAAAGAGAACCGTTTGACAAAAGATTAGGCAAAAGGAAAAAAAAAAAGACAATGATGATAATGCCACGAGAGATAACATCGACGTAGTCATCATCCTCATGATATTATCATCTCACGAAGGAGGAAAAGAAAAAGGAGAGTGAGCGACAATGACACTATATTCGGCTTCTGCAGCTTCTTACGATTACGAGGGAAGAGAAGGGAGAGCGATTATTTTCTTTCTTTACCAATATTATTATCCTAATCCTCCTTTTTTTTTCCTTTTACCTCACCTATTATCGTCGCTCTTTCTCTTCCTCACATCCCTAAGATCCACCACTACCATCATCAAACTATCATTGTCACCCTCGCCTCAATCATCGTTGTTCGAATCAACATTGACAAAGTTGACCACTACCACAACAACCACCCATGACCCTCGACGATGTCATCATCTATCACCATCATAATAATCGAATAAAATTTTTTAATTAAAATATAATTAAAATATATATAATTAAAAATATTAATATTTTTACGTCACTCCAACGTTATCAAATACTATATCTTCTATCAATAAAATTGACAATACTAAAATAAATAAAAATAAATATTTTATTTTTATAACTATAAAAATTTTAATATAAATTTTTTAAATCTAATGATAAGATGTTAAAAGAATCTAACTACGTGAACCCTCCAACAAGTAAAAGGGTAGTTCAAGGATATTCAGAACGGTGATTTTAGGATGTATAACGAACAAGGGCAAAACGGGTAAAAAAAACCGAAATTGGCTACAACCAATTGGATTCCCGAGCCACGTCCGCGTGCACCGCCCAGCTCAACTTTCTCCCGCCATTACACCACATGCAACGCCGGCGACACCACAGGAGGAAGCGCACGGCGACCGTCGCCCCAGGTTAAAGTCTCCACGGCCAATTCCCCCCCCCCCCACCACGTAAGCTCCAAGCACCCAGTCTCCTCGCCTTTTTTCATTTTCGCAAATGCCCCTCATTTTTCTTTTTTTCTTTTTTATCAACAGCCTGTAGAATGGTGAAATGCACAGAATTAGGGGAGGAGTTGCGATGGATCAAACCATTGTTGAATGATTTGATCTATTCCTAAACAGGAACAGATGAGATGCTTAATTTCATCATGCATTTACCAAGGTATCTCTCTCTACCTCTTCCTCTCCCTCTCTTATAGGCAAAAAGAAAACCAACATAACTAGGAAGGAAGGATTATTTCAGTACCATAAAGCCGTGTTAGAGTTAAGGCTTCATGGATCCTGATTAAGGCCCCCATCTTTCACATTTTTTTTCGTGTCCAAATCATGTTTATTTTTTGCGATAAAAGGTTACCAGCCTGCTGTGACTTTTTTTTTACTGTGAGACAACAAACATAGAGCAAGAGTTTACCATCCCATGTACTGGAAGAAGCATACACATTATCAGCATCCATAATATTACGAGGTTCATAGGAGTGGAAGGAAGCTCATCGCCTTTTATATATGCAAGGTTTCAACTCTGGCCATTTGATGCTCTCGACTTGGGAATCTTTTTTCTGTGACATAATGTTAACAAAATTAGTCACAACCAACACCTTAGGTTTATCTTCCATGTTGCTATGATAGAAATCTTGGGAAAAAAAAAATCAATAATAAAAGTACAAGAGACGAAAGACAACAATCTTACTGCTTTCTTGAAGTAGAGCAGTACAAACATCTTGTTAGAAAAATCCTGAAAAATCACATGTTGCACATCAGCAATATTGTAGAAAAGATTTAGCAGATTAGTGATGATATTCCATCAAGTTATAGATTGTAAGGATTTATAGATGAGTGAGCAAACCTTTGAAACTAAAGAAAACCCAAGCTGGCTGACAGCTTCAAAAAACTTCTCTGGATCAGCTCCTCCAGTGTTGGGATCAAACCTGCTTCGCACTTCAGCTATCAAAAGCCAACCGCTGCACCATGGAACTTGTGAATGTCTATAAACAACATATAAATCACATCTTAATGAAATGCCAGGAAGGGACCAAGTAGCTAACCTGGGTTTCAAAACTCTTTTAGCTTCCTGCAAATAGTTTGAATAGTTGGTTCCCATCAATGACAAACAGAAAACCGCAACATCTACAGAGGATGAGTCCAATGGTGTCTGCACATAAATTAGCCCATATCTAGTGGTAAATACATAGCAAAAGCAGAAACCCAAAAATCATTTCTTAGCTTTTTTAAAAAAATTGAAAATGCAGTAAAATGTATTACAACTCATCCAATAATTAATTACGTCGATTAAAAAGGAATATCAGTTACAAGCTGCAAAACATAGTTTAGAATTTAGTATGTTATTAGTACAAACAGAACAAAAAATTATATCTACATCACTCTTCTCTTTCAAAAGATATCAAAATTCATAGTCTTTGATACCACAAATCTTTCATAACATGCCTGACCTCAATTAAGCATTAATAAAAAAAGTATTTCAAAGTCTAAATTCTCAACAACAAAAAAAACATTGAGAGAAAAGGTCAGAGGTCCTTTCCAGAAGTTCATCTAGCAGTTTTTGGAGTGTCCCACTGAAAGAGCAATTTTCAAGTAGGATAGCGAGTATTTAACACTAATACAGTCCTACAAGTCTATGGGTTGCTCTACACAAGTTCAAAAGCAGAATAGCCAAGAAGAAAGACGGACTGCCAACATGGTAACAGATAACTGATATGAAACAAATGTGAGCAATAAAGATGCAGATATTGAATAAGATGCCAAACATCCTCCACCAGTTGCAGAGCTCCTTCACCGTATAAAAGCAATAGGTGATAATAGGGCAGCAGGCGTACACCACCACTCCATGCAGTAAACAATCAAAAGAAATATATAATATATCCTGGTTGGTCATTGAACTACCAGAACTCTGTTCTTGTAATGAATATTAAATTGAGAAGTTAGCTTACAACTACACTATTTGGCTTGCTTTTTTTCAATAATAGCCTGACCTACAAGACTATTTGGCAAGAAACATGATCGTCTTTGACAGAGGGATATATCGCAGGTCTTCCTTCATTGCTCAGTACATATTTGAAATTGGTGTATCAGGCAGCAATTAAGTATCATAAATCATAGAATTACAGCCATATAGCAGAAGATGTATCTCAAAAATTTTGGTTTGAGAGAAGTTAATAAAAACCTATAGCTGGTGCTTATAGCCTGCAAGAAATAGCAGCTAAAAAAAACTACACTTGGCTTACAATGGAAACTTAGCCAAACTGAAAATCAAACAAGTTAAAACAAATAAATTACATACAAGGACAGCATTCCCTGGTGGGTAATATTAAAACTATGAATTTAAAGGCGTACTAAAGAATGTTATCACAGGAAATACATACATGAGCCATGTCACAAGCAATTACTGATGGGTCATTGGAAACAAGGTCAATGGAGAAGACTTTATTCTTCACACTTTTCGCGAGTGTTGCATTCCCTGGAATACCACACAACTGATCAATAGAGTTTTAAAAAGAGAAATATATTTCATGCATTATCAGATGATATCCAACAAAAAAGCTTATGAGTCAGAAATTCAATAATGCAATCAGAGAAGTCTCTTTCTCTGAATCCTCACCACAACCAAAATCAGCAACTTTTAATGAACTCTGATTCCTTAGCCATTTAGCAATTGCATTGACTGGCTGCTCTGGCCAATGCACCATTTGCTCTTGGTATCCTGCATGATACTAAAGAGTGAAACATAAATCATAACAGAATACATGTCTTAACCGACTTCATGTACTGTTAGATCTTATTAGTATGATCTTAACCAATTTCAACGTAAGACTATGTTATCACTGCAAGGAATGCAATGCATCTTCAGCACCTCAGTTCCCAAAATGTATAGGATAGGATAGAAAGTCGTCAAAAACGACCTAACATATCAATGATCTGATATGACACACAATAGGCAAAGCATCCATGCATTGTTGCAGACCAGCACGGTAGAGGTACGTACGCTTTTAGGGAAAAGACATGCGGGAAGTTAAAATGTATCTACGAGATACAGTTTTTAGGAAGAGAAGTAGCATAATTTAAGTACCAAAATCTAGTGTGTGTGAGGAAATTGTAGGGAGATTGAGAGTAGAAGATTCAGAATTTTTAGTATATACAAAAAGGTTAAACATAAAAATGATGTAAATGTTATTGTAGATAAAGGTCTAAAGGACAATGCCATAGAGGTGAAAAGATTTTGGGAAAAATATAACTTTGAAAATTGTGTTAGGAGAACAGATATGGATTTTAAGTGCTTATGCTCCTCAAATTATAAAGAAATTCTGGAAAAATTTAGATATGATAACTCAAAGGATACTTCTACTTGAAAAACTTAGCAATAAAGAAGATTTAAAAGGTTGCAGGGAGAGAACATGGAGAATTTTAAAATACTTGGGGGTTTTGGATACTAGAAGAGGAATGAAGAAGACAACATGATTTTGGATTTAGCTTCTTATTTTCTCATAATGTATTAGACAAATAGATATTTTTCTCACTAGAAAGTTAGATAGATAACATGTAACAATTGTAAAGTTATACCTGAAGAAAGCTTGACTAAATGAACATAGATGATGACATAAGATATATGTTTTAGGAAATGAAAAAGGAAAAGAATAACTAGTTTCACTAGAAATAGACGGTGAAAATTTGAAAATAATGATATAAGGTTTTCTGGAAGGATGGGAAAAGAGAACGTTTAAAACTTGGACAAAGACTATTATCACAATTTCTTTGATTACAACCCTTTCTACCTTAAGAAGTACCTCTCTTAAATAAACCCCTTTCCCATGAGGCTTATGTCTTGTTTCAAGCTAGATGCATCCATGGACATATCTTAATCCAATAAGAACTTCACAGAGAGTAGCTAACCTATAAATAACAACAATCATAGCAACATATCTCAAATATGCTGAACTTTGCAACCACTTTATCAGTTCAAATCAATTAAAATAAATTTGATATATGAAGATGAAACAGAAAATACCGATGGAACAAAAAAAAAATACCACATCAAATAGCTCTGGTTCATTCTTAAACAAATTGAAGGCCTCACTACCACTGCGATGAAAGATAAAAGTATATCAGGAGATTCGTTTTCTACAGGTACCAAATTTAAAAAACAATTGAAAGAACAAAATCCTATAGCAATTTCAACTTCCAATTGACAGCTACACGCATTGGAACATTTTGTAGCTATGCGAGAAAAAGAAAACACAAACTAGTGTAGAGTTCATGCATATCACTGATGAAGAAATCCATTACTGATGAAGAACAAACTCTACAAAGAAAATGGTGAACAGAAGAGTAACTACAAGAACATAGCAGTTGGACTACTAAAGGGCACAATTACTGTTTAAAAGAATGTTTAAGAACCATAATACTTGCACATAACATCAATATTTCGATGGGCTCATTCACATGCTAGTGAGAAGATTAGGATATTCTTGACTTTTACTGTAATACTGAGAACATGAAGTACAATAATCAAACCACTTGAAAGAATGATAAATGCCCTGGAGTTCATTTTTAAATCAAGGCCGAAAAAGCAATTTTAAACTCTTTGTCCAACATGTCCGTACATCAAGTCTTCCTATTAACTTTAATCAGAGGTACAACAATTAGTTTTATAAGAAGAAAATCATAACCAATAGCTATACTAATCAAACAAATTGCCAGACTGAATTTGTAACATGCACAAAAGTTATGAATCATGTAACCATCCTACAAGCCATTAGGCTTATTCTTAAGTACTCTAAATGGAAGATATTGACATCAAGTAACAATACAACATAACTTTATACAGCATTCGGATGACAATATGGTCAAGAGGTCTTTTTTTTTCCAAAGATTCCTCTGAAGAGAAATTGAGTGTCAAACACCATATATATCTAACAGGATAAGTAGAGATATGTAGGTCAAAAGAAATAGATAAAAATCAATCAGGATTGGACTCCAAAAACCACCAACATACTAGTGTTGACCTCCAAAACAAAGACGGGCCCAACTTGGTGAAAACAACATATTCAGATTGCTAACAAATTCAACAATGCAAAACCAAATTAAGCAGAGTTTCAACGAAATTGACTAACTTTTTAACCAAAATTTTAAACAAAATTTTAAAAACATATTCATAGGCTTATTTTTAATGAGACTAAATACATCAGCCAACAAGTTATGATAACTTTAAACAGCATATTGAGCTTTTGCATTGAAGACCAGGAATATCCAACAGGACAAGTAGAGACATATAGGTGAAAAGATCTAGATCAAAATCAATTTGGAGTAGACTCATGAAACCACCAATTGAAGAGTGTTGACCTCTAACAAAGTCAGGCCCATCTTGGTTAAAAGAGCATATTCATATAGTTTGCAAACTCAACTAAATGCAGAACTTTAAAACAAACCGCACCATTCTATCAGATAGTTAAATTGAATCTGTTATAGCTTACAGAGATAAACACTTGGACAACAATCCTAGTCAAGCCATATGAGAACCTGCCTTAATTGTGTAACTTAACAAACTTTCATGTAATTTATCCCTCTCCGGGGAAGATTTTGTCTTGCTGTCTCACTTTAACCATCCCACTTACAAAATTCTACCTACCTAACCTTCCCTCTGACCCATTTCTTTCACCAATAATAATACCTCAGGACACTATACAATCTGCTACATATGCCAAATGCATAGAATTGATGTATGGATACATACTTCTAATCCATGTAAGCAGGCTGCAAGATTCAGTTTCATGGCATAACCACAAGGGATTGGTAATATCAAAATCAAATAGAACAACAGATGTTGCTAATAGTTTGAACATGTAGTCTGTTCAAGTTTCTTTAAAAGATTCGATTCCCGATTCCAGCTTTGCCTTCAACTATTGCTATTTATTCTAGTAAAGTGGGTATGAAGAAATTTTTGCCTATTTGTATAGCATCTGATGATGCTAGATAGATATTTGCTAGAATGTCCATCCCAATAATATTATGATATATAGTCAGAGCAACATGCACCTGCAAGTGTATAATTTCTCATTTAGCATTCTGAAATGGCCTCCAGATAACCTCATTCGCATCTGCATGACAATGGATGACATTATGGTCGATACAATGTGAATAGAGATGAAATGTCACTATCCACTAAAGGATAACAAAAAGAGGCTAAGAACAGCAGGGCTTGCATATAAAGACATCAACGATAAGAAACTATTCTAGCAAGAACGATCAGCTGGCTAAAAGTGTAGACAGTGTTGTTGATCGGGTTTAGTTTTAAGGAAAATAAAAGGATAATATAACCCACATCAAGAAATACAAGAGAGAACAAGATATGAGGGTTTGAGGTGTTAATTCGGCCCAGCAATCTTGGAAGGCATATGGTCCTTGGGGAGGTTCTTGCCGTCTCGGAATCCCTAATAGCGAATATCTTGAAAGGTGATGGAATGGGCGACACGACGAATCGTACCTTCTGCAGGAAGCCGAGCTGGTTCTTGGAGGTGGAGGGACCCTCGATCTTTCTCCGCTTCGGATGTGGCAGCGGGAGCTGCGGAGGCGGTGAGTTAGCGGATTCCGAGCGGCTTTGTGGCTTGTGTCTCTTCCTCCTCCGCTTCCGGGATGGATTGTCGGGTTTCCCACCATCCGTCATCTGCGAAGCTTGAACGGAGAGGAATGGCTGCGGGAGAAGGGAGAGCAGTAGAGAGAGCCGCCCGTTCAAACAGAACCTTTTCTCTACCCTAGGGTTCTTTATGTCGGTCCAATAATAAACAAATTTTACATTTTTTTTTTCAAATTTGATTTAAAATAAAAATAAAACGTAAATTTGATGACCTTTCCTTCAACCTGAAAAATCTTATTTATTCTTTTTATATATTCAGAATTTAAAAAAAAAATCATGTATCAACCTCAAGTTAGACGACTTCAATTCCGATTTGAATCATCAATTTTTAATTATAAATAAATAAAAATAAACAATTTATAATTTTTTTAAAAAATCATCAATCATCAATCATCAATCAATTCCAACCGAAACCGAAAATGCTAGATTCGATTCCGGAATCACAGGTTCAAAAATGTTAGATTCTGTTTTCAAAATTTAAGAATCGTAGTCAAACCACTTGGGTTCAGTTCCGCTTTAATTTGAAACCAATGAATCATTAAATCGGTTTGATCAATTGATTTGAACTAACACGGTTTAAATTAATTTTTTTTAAATCACAAATCATCAATTGGAATCGAAACTTAAACTATTGGGTAAGGATTAGGAATCGTAAAAATGCTAATTCTAGTTCCAAAAATCAGGAACCACTAGGTCTAATTCTGGTTCAGTTTGAAACAAATGAATCATCAAACCAATTTGATTTCTATCCAAACCTGATTCAGTTTCGATTCAAACTGAGCTACACCAAGTAATTACAGATAAAATCTTTTTATTGATATATATATATATATATATATATATATATATATATATATATATATATATATATTACGCTGAGTGTAACATTATATATATCATGGGAAAAAAATATACGATAGATTATTGTATTATTAAACTCATCATTATTGATTTGTTTATTATGTTTATTTAATATAGTTAATTTTTATGTCTAGCTGTTTAATATCAATTTATAAGAATAAAAATAATATATAAAATTATTTAAATTATAAAAAAATTAAAACCCTGAGTCATGCAATAAAACTTTTAGAAAGAATGATAGGATAAGACTTGAAATAAATATTTTTAAAATTAATTTTATTTTATGTATGAAAGATCCATTAGAAAAATTATTTATTTATTAAAATAATTAATAAAATTTATTGAGAGAAAAAAAAAGGATTTGTATATTATTTTTTTTGACTCAGAGTATAGGGTTTCTAGAGAATTTTAACGGTGGGTTTTAGAAAAAAAAATCTATAAATTATATTGATGTTATTAAAGCATATGATAATATTGTAGGGAAATTTAGAGGTAACATCACATACACAGCGGAAGAACAGAAAAGAAAATTCTCAGATTTTCCAAAAAGGTGTTCATCATCGTCCGAAAATTGGTATGCAAAAACTCACAAAACTAAAAATCACGTGTGAGATAGTTGTGATACTTAGGGAGATCGTATATCCTTAAAATCATGTATATCTATGGGAGAAGATGAAGGAGGTCAAGCACTATCATCTCTAAAGGTGATTCATATGGTAGGGGGCTGCAAAAACGCTCCTCAATAGCTGCCTAAATATTCATACCTGTTGGCTAAGGATGAGAATATGATGTGGCAGCCAAAAAGGCCCAGCTTATGACCCTTTGGTTCCTTCCTATTTATAGAGGTTCCTTATGAACTTAACCATAATAGATCCTACCCTATTGAGTATTAAATCTCTATCCAATTACCCAAGCCTCTTAGATTGGTAGATCTCTACCCAATAATCTCTTATTAGTGTTAGGTTCAAGAGCACTAAGAGGGGGGGGTGAATTAGTGCAGCGGAAAACCTTCTGCGATTAAAATCGAAAACTGCTTTCGTTCGATAGAAGTAATTTTGGTAAGAAAGCCGATTCGTAAATCACTTCAACTTTTGACTAGGAGAGATGCAGCAAAGATATGAACGCAGTTTGCAGTTATGATGGAAATCAGAATATAAGCGCAAACTAAAATACGACGTTCGTACGATAAAAGCGATTTCGGTATAAAAGCTGATTCGTAAACCACTTTAACTTGAGATAAGGCGAGATGCAGTTAAAGCAAAGATATAAAGTCAGTTTGCAGTTATAATGGAAATAAGAACGTAAGCGCAAACTGAAATACGACGTTCGTACGATAAAACTGATTTGCGTCTTAAACCTCGATTCGGAAAGCACTGAACTTTGAAACACGTTCGTAAAAACACAGAAGGCAGTAAGCTATTGAGGAGGTTTGCAGTAAAGATAAGATGCTCAAAGTAAATGCAAACCGAGATTTAGAGTGGTTCGGTCAATCTTGACCTACTCCACTTTTAGCTTCCTCCACCGACGAGATCACCGACGTCAACTAGAGGCCTTCCTTCAATAGGCGAAGGCCAACCACCCTTTTACAGTTTCACTCCTTTTGACGGGCTTAGGAGACAACCCTTACGAAATTTTCTCTCCTCTCTTTACAACTCAGAACTTGGAAGAACAGAGGGAGAAGAACTTTTGGCCTTTACAACAATTTTGAGCTCTAAGAATCACAGAAAAAGATCAAGATTTCGGTGTAAGTTGATACACTTTCAGTGCTGAATGGGTGGGGTATTTATAGGCCCCAACCCAATTCAAATTTGGAGCTCAAAATTGTCAATTCTCGGAATTCCGGGATTAGGCGGCTGCACTTCCTGACTGGAGCGGTTGCATCGCCTGGCAGAGCTCGAAGACTGAGCCTCTGGGCGGTGCTACCTCCTATCAGGGGCGGTTGCACCTCCTGACAGAGCTCGAAGACCGAGCTCAAGTGGTTGCACCTCCTGACTAAGGCGGTGCCACCTCTTGTCAGGGAAGGTTACACCGCCCAGTCTCGCTCGGAGACTGAGCCCCAAGCAGTGCCACCGCCTGGCTGGAGCGGTTGCACCTCCCAGTCTCGCTCGGAGACTGAGCCCAGGCGGTGCAACCTCCTGCCTTGGGCGGTTCAACCGCCTGGCAGAAATCAGGTCCGAATGGGTTGATCCATTTGGCCCAATTTGGGTTTTTCAGGGGCCCAATTGCCCAAGATTAAGTTAATGGGATCACCTCCCATCTCCAACTTAATCAATGTGCTAACTACGATTTTTCCTAAGACATTTACTGCAACTTGCTCCGGTGCATCAATCGCTTCTTCCGGCGAGCTTCCGGCGAACTTCCGTCGATCATCCGATGAACCCTCGGTGATGCTCCTGCGGACTTCCGGCAAACTCCTGGACTTGCGATGATTCACTTGGCAAGTTCCGACGAGCTTCTTTGGCAAGCTTATGGACTTCTCGGATTTGTTCCCACATAACTTCCAACGACTGTCCGAACTTCCGTCGAACTCTCGAACTCTCAACGTGATCATTGTCTTGACTCCGGCGCAACTCCTGCTGCATTTCTCACTTTCATCATAGTTAATCCTGCACACTTATCTCAACATATAGATTAGATAACAAATGACAATTGACTTCATCATCAAAATCCGAGATTCAACAATCTCCCCCTTTTTGATGATGACAATCAATTGATAATGGAGTTAACCTTAACTCCCCCTGTCTATATGCCATACTTGAGATAAGTCATTCTTGAATTCAAAACCTAAGAATTCAAGAGACATATTGATAAGTTAAAATCATTTGAACTTATCAATACTCCCATCATGATTCCCATCATGATGTATCTCTCTGAAGATGATGTCAAGGCTTGACATTCATTTTCAAATATAACAAGTTTGAATGATGGTAATAGTAGCAATTCATCATATTGTAAGATATCAACATGTAAAGCTGTGAAGTAAGATTTTGATATCATTACATGATGTACACATGTCAAATATTTTAGCAAGTATTGCATTTCTTCACATGGTAAGATATCAACTCAAGGCATAATGCAAATTAATGCATGACATCTGTTCATATATCTCTTGGTGATGCAAGCATGGCATAATCATAGTATCAGTATTTATAGCATCAATTCATATATTTCTCCCCCTTTGTCATCAACAGAAAGCATGGTAGTTGTGATACCAGCAAATTATCAAGCATATAAAGGAAGGCATGATACGTAGATTGCGTTGAATACTTCTTCCTCTTTTTTTTGTTATAATCCTTTTTGCATGAAGGAGGAAAGCCATTTGTGATACCAGCTATTTGTGAGTTTACTTTGAGTCAAGATATGTGTGTGAAACAGCTTTTTGCAAGTAAAAATACTATCATCCATATTTCAAGATGGAATTCATAAGCAGGAATCATTTCATCAAATCCATTTCAGAAAAGAAATATTTTTCATAAGAGTGTATGAGAGAATTCGATTTTTAGCATTCCAATTGTTAAGCGAATTCGAAAAATGAAATGAACTCTTTCATGCATTCGGACAAGACTATGCTATAGATTTTCAAATACAAGACAAAACATTTTTGTATTCAACACATAATTTCCAACATGTTATTTAGGCATGTAATGGCAATCAAGTGATTTGAACATTTAATAAAGTCCGAAAAATAATTTTTAACTAGTTTATGTATTCAGACACATCAACATTCCTAATTCTCTTCTTATGAAATCAAATTGCTCTTCACTCAGAGGTTTTGTAAAAATATCAGCTAGTTGATGTTTTGTATCAATGAACTCTATGGTTATGTCATGATTAGTAACATGATCTCGTATAAAGTGATGTCTAATATCAATATGTTTTGTTCTTAAGTGTTGTATAGGATTCTTAGTTAAGCATATTGCACTTGTGTTATCATATTTAATGGGAATATTTTTAAGATGAACTTTGTAATCTTCTAAGGTGTTTTTCATCCATACAACTTGTGCACAGCATGCACTTGCTGCAATATATTCAGCTTCGGTTGTTGATAGTACAACCGAGTTTTGTTTCTTAGATGACCAGGAAACAAGGGCATGTCCTAAAAATTGACATGATCCTGATGTGCTTTTTCTATCTAGTCTACAGCCAGCAAAGTCCGCATCAGCATAAGCAATTAACTCAAGATTCTCTGATTTTGGGTACCATAATCCTAGATTTGTGGTACCATTAATATATCTAAGTATTCTTTTAACTGCTTTGAGATGAGATATCTTAGGGTTTGATTGAAATCTAGCACAAAGTCCTACACTGAACATGATGTCTGGTCTGGTTGTAGTGAGGTAAAGTAAACTTCCTATCATACCCCTATAAGTCTTTTGATCGAAGCTTTCTCCACTTTCATCAATTTCTAACTTAGTGGAGGTGTTCATAGGAGTGTTAATAGCCTTTGAGTTATTCATATTAAACTTTTTTAATAAATTCATAGCATATTTAGTTTGACTAATAAATATGTCATTGCTTAGTTGTTTGATTTGTAAGCCTAGGAAGAATGTTAATTCTCCCATTAAACTCATTTCGAATTCAAGACTCATAGTTTTAGCAAACGATTCACAAAGAGATTCATTCGTGGAACCAAAGATAATATCATCAACATAAATCTGAACAATGAGAAAATTATTTTCAAAATTCTTGATGAATAATGTAGTATCAACATTGCCTTTTGTGAAATTATTTTCAATAAGAAAAGAACTAAGTCTCTCATACCAAGCCCTTGGGGCTTGTTTTAAACCATAGAGAGCTTTAGTTAATCTAAACACATGATTAGGGAGGTTATTATTTTCAAATCCAGGAGGTTGTTCAACATAGACTTCTTCGGAAATAAAGCCATTAAGAAAAGCGCTTTTAACATCCATTTGAAACAACTTAAAATTATTACTACTAGCGTAGGCAAGGAGCATCCTTATGGCTTCCAATCGAGCCACAAGAGCGAAGGTTTCTTCGTAATCGATACCTTCTTCTTGGTTGAAACCTTTGGCCACTAATCTAGCCTTGTTTCTAACCACGATACCATTTTCATCTTGCTTGTTTCTAAAGACTCATTTAGTACCAATAACTAAATGGTCATTTGGCCTAGGAACAAGCTTCCACACCTCATTATTCTCAAATTGATTCAATTCATCTTGCATTGCGATAATCCATGAATCATCTTTCATGGCTTCGTCAACACATTTGGGTTCAATTTGGGAGAGAAAAGCGGCGTTCGCACAAAAATTTTTAAGAGAAGATTGTGTTTGAACCCCCTTTGATGTGTCTCCTAAGATTAGCTCCTTGGGATGAGCATCTACATACTTCCAATCCTTGGGTAAGGATGTTTCGGAAGTGGATGCATCCAAGTTGCTAGTTGGAGATGGGGTTTCATTTAAATTTAAGGAATCAAAATTAACATCATCATCAAAATCGTTTTTCCTGATTTCGGAAATCTCATTGAAAACAACATGAATGGATTCTTCAATAATTAAGGTTCTTTTATTGAAGATACGAAAAGCTTTAGAAACCGAAGAATAACCAAGAAAGACTCCTTCATCGGATTTAGCATCAAATTTTCCTAAGTTATCCTTTTCATTCAAGATAAAACACTTACACCCAAAGACTTTAAAATATGAAACATTGGGTTTTTTGTTGTTCCATAACTCATAAGGAGTTTTGGTGAGTAAGAGTCTTACCAGAACTCTATTCAAAATATAGCATGCGGTGTTTACGGCTTCGGCCTAAAAATATTTGGGTAGGCTATGTTCATTCAACATGGTTCTTGTCATTTCTTGTAAATTTCGATTTTTTCTTTCTACTACTCCATTTTGTTGAAGATTTCTTGGAGTAGAGAAATTATGGTTGTATCCATTGAGTTCACAAAATTCTTGGAAATCATGGTTTTGAAATTCTCCACCGTGATCACTTCTAATTGACGAAATCATAGACCCCTTCTCATTTTGAACAAGTTTACAAAACTTGGTAAAATATCTAAAGCATTCATTTTTCTGTTTTAAGAAGTAAGTCCATGTATATCTACTATAGTCATCCACAATGACGAAGGTGTATTTGTTACCTCCTAGGCTTGATGTAGAGATTGGTCCGAACAAGTCCATATGGATCAATTGTAAGGGCCTAGAGGTGCTTATTTGATTCTTAGATTTGAAACTACCCTTAATTTGTTTACCTAATTGGCAAGCATCACATACATTATCTTTGATGAACTTGATATGAGGAATTCCTCTTACAAGTTCTTTAGATGATATTTGAGTGATTAGTTTCATGCTAGCATGACCTAATCTTTTATGCCATAGCCAAGCATCCTCATTCAAAACCGAAAAACACATTTCATTACACAAATCATTGATGTCAATAGTATATACGTTATTTTGCTTTAATGAAATCATAGACATGTTTTTGTGTGGTTTTTCATTAGATTCGAATCTGACAATGGATCCTTTATCACATAGTTGACTAATGCTCAAGAGGTTATGTTTTAAACCATTAACTAACAAAACATCTTCAATAAAGAAGTTGGATTTGTTACCTATGGTTCCTTTACCAATGATTTTACCCTTGTTGTTGTCTCCGAAGGTGACATAGCCTTCGTCTATGCTAGTGAGCTTAGAGAATTGAGATGGATCTCCGGTCATATGCCTTGAGCATCCACTATCAATGTACCATCTCTTGCTCCTAGCTTGTGATGGTATAGGTTTCTACAAGAAAGGATGATTTTTAGAAACCCATTTGCTTTTGGGTGCCTCAAAAATAGATCTACATTGTTTATCATGTTGCATAGAATTTATTATGGTTCCTTTAGGAACCCAAATTAATTTGTTTGGACTAATTTTCTTAAATGGACAATAATACGTTTTGTGTCCAAATTTGTAACAAAAGTTGCATTTGCTTTGGTGTCGAACATGTAAGATGGGGCCTTTTATGAAGGTGGTTGGATTTTGGTGAGGACTTCTCACAAATCCAATTCCACTTCTTTTGGGAACGTGACCCTTGTTTACAAGGATCATGTTCAGTGACTTGCTACCAATCTCGAATTTCTTCAAGGTGTCCTTAAGCAGCAAGTTTTCCTTTTGGAGAGTTTCTAGATCATGGCATTTTGTGCATGAACTTAAACTATCATGATATTCAGTTTTTAACTTATCAAAATTACAAGTAAGACTATCATGCTCCTTTTTTAGCAATTTATATTTTCTACTAATAATCTTGCATTCATCAAATAAGTCATGGAAGGCATTTAATAATTCATCAAATGATAAATCTGCATCTATTAAATTTGTTACCTCCTCTCCGATGGCCATTAAGGCGTAGTGAGCAACTTGCTCGGTGTTGGACTCCTCTTCTTCGGACGCACTCGAGTCATCCCACGTTGCTTTGAGCGTCTTCTTCTTTGATTTTCTCTTTTTGGCTTGGGGATAATCACTCTTGTAGTGTCCCGGCTTTTTGCACTCATAGCAAATAACTTGGTCCTTCTTGGGTTCAAGTTTATTTTTTGCGTCATTCTTAAACTTGTTTCTTTTAATGAATTTTTTAAATTTTCTTGTTAGAAGTGCCAAGTCATCATCACAGTCCTCATCACTTGAGTTTTCTCTCAAGTGGCCTTCTGAAGTTTTAAGTGTCATATCCTTCCTGTTCTTTGGAAGGATGTCTTCTTGCTCTTCATTAGCTTTGCAAGTCATCTCGTAGGTCATCAATGACCCGATTAGTTCTTCAAGAGGGAAGTTGCTTAGATCTTTCACCTCTTGAATAATAGTGACTTTAGGATCCCAACTCTTAGGAAGGGATCTTAGAATCTTATTTACGAGCTCAAAATTCGAAAAACTTTTTCCGAGTCCTTTTAGACCGTTGACGACATTCGTGAAATGGGTAAACATGTCGCCAATGGTTTCACTCGGTTTCATCCTGAAAAGTTCGAAAGAATGTAACAGAAGATTGATTTTTGACTCTTTCACTCTACTTGTGCCTTCGTGAGTCACTTCGAGTGTGTGCCAAATATCAAATGCGGTTTCACAAGTCGAAACACGGTTAAACTCGTTTTTATCAAGTGTACAAAATAAGGCATTCATAGCCTTTGCATTAAGAGCGAAAGCCTTCTTCTCCAATTCATTCCAATCGATCACTAGAAGAGAAGGCTTCGAAAATCCGTTTTCGACAAGATTCCAAAGTTCAAAATCCATAGAAATAAGAAAGATCCTCATTCGGGTCTTCCAATAGGTGTAGTCCGTCCCACTGAACATGGGTGGACGTGTAATAGAATGGCCCTCTTGGTTTCCGGCGTATGCCATCTCTCTTGGGTTTTAATCCGTTAGAGAGTTAACCCCGCTCTGATACCAATTGTTAGGATCAAGAGCACTAAGAGGGGGGGGGGGGGTAAATTAGTGCAGCGGAAAACCTTCTGCGATTAAAATCGAAAACTGCTTTCGTTCGATAGAAGTAATTTTGGTAAGAAAGTCGATTCGTAAATCACTTCAACTTTTGACTAGGAGAGATGCAGCAAAGATATGAACGCAGTTTGCAGTTATGATGTAAATCAGAATATAAGCGCAAACTGAAATACGACGTTCGTACGATAAAAGTGATTTCGGTATAAAAGCTTATTCGTAAACCACTTTAACTTGAGATAAGGCGAGATGCAGTTAAAGCAAAGATATAAAGTCAGTTTGCAGTTATAATGGAAATAAGAATGTAAGCGCAAACTGAAATACGACGTTCGTACGATAAAACTGATTTGCGTCTTAAACCTCGATTCGGAAAGCACTGAACTTTGAAACACGTTCGTAAAAACACAGAAGGCAGTAAGCTATTGAGGAGGTTTGCAGTAAAGATAAGATGCTCAAAGTAAATGCAAACCAAGATTTAGAGTGGTTCGGTCAATCTTGACCTACTCCACTTTTGGCTTCCTCCACCGACGAGGTCACCGACGTCAACTGGAGGCCTTCCTTCAATAGGCGAAGGCCAACCACCCTTTTACAGTTTCACTCCTTTTGACGGGCTTAGGAGACAACCCTTACGAAATTTTCTCTCCTCTCTTTACAACTCAGAACTTGGAAGAACAGAGGGAGAAGAACTTTTGGCTTTTACAATAATTTTGAGCTCTAAGAATCACAGAAAAAGATCAAGATTTCGGTGTAAGTTGATACACTTTCAGTGCTGAATGGGTGGGGTATTTATAGGCCCCAACCCAGTTCAAATTTGGAGCTCAAAACTGTCAATTCCCGGAATTCCGAGATCAGGCGGTTGCACCTCCTGACTGGAGCGGTTGCACCGCTTGGCAGAGCTCGAAGACTGAGCCTTTGGGCGGTGCTCCCTCCTGTCAGGGGCGGTTGCACCTCCTAATAAAGCTCGAAGACCGAGCTCAGGCGGTTGCACCTCTTGACTGAGGCGGTTGCACCGCATGGCAGAGCTCGAAGACCGAGCTCAGGCGGTGCCACCTCCTGTCAGGGGAGGTTGCACCGCCCAGTCTCGCTCGGAGACTGAGCCCTAGGCGGTGCCACTGCCTGGCTGGAGCGGTTGCACCTCCCAGTCTCGCTCGGAGACTAAGCCCAAGCGGTGCAACCTCCTGCCTTGGGCGGTTCAACCGCCTGGCAGAAATCAGGGTCCGAATGGGTTGATCCATTCGGCCCAATTTGGGTTTTTCAGGGGCCCAATTGCCCCAAGATTAAGTTAATGGGATCACCTCCCATCTCCAACTTAATCAATGTGCTAACTACGATTTTTCCTAAGACATTTACTGCAACTTGCTCCGGTGCGTCAATCGCTTCTTCCGGCAAGCTTCCGGCGAACTTCCGTCAATCATCCGATGAACCCTCGGTGATGCTCCTGCGGACTTCCGGCAAACTCCTGGACTTGCGACGATTCACTTGGCAAGTTCCGACGAGCTTCTTTGGCAAGCTTATGGACTTCTCGGATTTGTTCCCACATAACTTCCGACGACTGTCCGAACTTCCGTCGAACTCTCGAACTCCTAACGTGATCATTGTCTTGACTCCGGCTCAACTCCTGCTGCATGTCTCACTTTCATCGTAGTTAATCCTGCACACTTATCTCAACATATAGATTAGATAACAAATGACAATTGACTTCATCATCAAAATCCGAGATTCAACAATTAGCTCTTATTGGATCTCATATATATGATCCAATAATTCATGGGCTTAATGGATATCCAATAAGATATGAGCACCGATAGATATCTCATATCCGAACCTCTACTCGTCGCAATACTTACTATATGTGTGTGAATCTCTAAACCCAATATCGAGTTGGCCGTGAGTTATACCTGTCATAACTCCTTCTAGCTCAATGAATTATTATCTCTATAATAATTCACTCGACTCATCAACTACGGACGTACTATACCACTACACCGTAGTCCTCAAACGATATAGGGGAATCCAATCTTTTGAACTTTATCTGCCCTCAGTTACCATGTACCTATAGTCCCTCATCCATCTAATATCCTAGAGATTGTATACCAGACATGATGCTGTAAGACCCATATAGTTTCTCCTCGAGTCTCGCTCTAATCATATTATCTTAGAGAACTCTTTCTCTCTCAATCCAAATGACCTTGGATAAAGATTTGTCTAAGGAAGAACAAATGAGATATTCCTCTCATGATACCGAGAGCGACTGATCATCCATCGACACTCAATAACCCTCGTAAGGTTGGTTGTCACTCCCGATGACCGGTTGTGATAGATCTGAAACTTATAAACCTATAAGTCCGGTATCAAAGAGTGGAGTACTCATCCTTGGTATCTCAAGTCTAAAGACCAAGTACACCACTAGGACACTGAAATCGTTATCTTATGATGAGGTATCATCAATCATCCAACATTCCATGATCGAATCAATCAGTAAACTCATTCTCCAATGAGTACCTACATTTTAACCCTAGTGTCCCTTACATGAGTAGCTATAAGACTAACTGCATCTATCATATAGACGGGTATACCAATTATCTCGATGTCCATCTCGAGTAATCTATTATCAGGATTATTTATAGTGTATGTTTAAAGACAAATCGATCTCATTATCATGATCTCATCACTTCTGATTGCACACATTCATGAACATCACAATATATTTATGTAACAAGCAATATAAAGTGAAAAAATATAATAATAATAATAAGTAAAAAGAGTGTATATCATGTCTCACGTGATTGACTTATATACTACATACAACTAGCAAATATAATTATTAGTTATATATATATATATAGTTATATATATATATATATATATATATATATATATATATATATATAGTTTATGTTATCAATTAGAATATTGAGATGAATATATAAAGGCATTGAGAAAAATAAGAAAAAATTACTTATTTATTAACTAGGTATCATTTCGATAAAAAATAAAAAAATATTTAAAATGATATGAATATATGCTTATGAGACATATGAATGTATTAGTCAGAAAAGTTCTTTCCCCTTGCTTGGCCTTAGACATGGGATTCCTGAGGTTACAATAGAACTTTAAATTATTAATGTTAATAGTACAATGAGAGATAATAATATAATGTTTAAATTGTTAATGTTAATAGTATAATGTTTATAAGAATAAAAATAATATATATAATTATTTAAATTATAAAAAATTAAAATCATGAGTTATACAATAGAACTTTTAGAATGAATGATAGGATAAGGCTTGAAATAAATATTTTTAAAATTAATTTTATTTTATATATGAAAGATCCATTATAAAAATTATTTATTTATTAAGATAATTAATAAAATTTATTGAGAGAAAAAGAAGGATTTGCATATTGTTTTTATTGACATAGAAAATGTATAGGGTTTCTAGAGAATTGTAATTGTGGGTTTTAGAAAAAAAAATCTATAAATTATATTGATGTTATTAAAGCATGTGATAATATTGTAGGGAAATTTAGGGGTGACATCACATACACAGTGGAAGAACAAAAAATAAAATTCTTAGATTTTCCAAAAAGATGTTCCTCGTTGTCCGAAAATTGATGCGCAAAAACTCACAAAACTAAAAATTACGTGTGAGATAGTTGTGTTACCTAGGGAGATCGTATATCCCTGAAATCCTATAGATCTGTGGGAGATGATGAAGGATATCAAGCTCTATCCTCTCTAGCGTGATCCACACGTTAGGGGCTGCGAAGACGCTCCTTAAATAGCTGCCCAAATATTCATACCTGCTGGCTAATGATGAGAATATGAGGTGGCAGCCAAAAAGACCTAGCTTATGGCCCTTTGGTTCCCTCCTATTTATAGAGATCACTTGTCAACTTAATTATAATAGATCCTACCCTATTAGGTATTGAATCTTTATCCAATTACTCAAGCATCTTAGATTAGTGAATCTCTACCCAATAATATCTTATTAGCTCTTATTGGATCTCATATATATGATCCAATAATTCATGGGTTTAATGAATATCCAATAAGATATGAGCTCTGACCGATATCTCATATCTGAACATCTACTTGTCGCAACATTTACCATATGTGTGTGACTCTCTAAGCTCAATATCGAGTTGGTCATGAGTTATACATATCAGAATTCTTTCTGGCTCAATGAATTATTATCTCTATAATAATTCACTCGACTCATCAACTGCGGACGTACTATACCACTATGCCGCAGTCCTTAGACGATACAGGGGAATCCAATCTTTTAAACTTTATCTGCCCTCAATTACCATGTATTTATAGTTCCTCATCCATCTAATATATCAGATATTATATACCAGACATGGTACTGTCAGACCCATATAGTTTCTCCTCGAGTCTCACTCTAATCAGATTTTCTTATAGAACTCTCTCTCTCTCTCTCTTAATCCAAATGACCATTGACAAGGATTTGTCTAAGCAAAAACAAATAAGATATTACTCTCATGATCATCTATCGACATTCAATAGCCCTCGTAAGTTTGGCTTTTACTCCTGATGATTGATTGTGCTAGATCTGAAACTTCTAAACCTATAAGTCTGATATCAAATAGTGAAGAACTCATCATTGGTATCTCAAGTCTAAGGACCAAGTACATCACTAGGACGATAGCATTATTGTCTTATAATGAGGTATCATCAATCATTCAACATTCAGTGTGCGAATCAATCAGTAAACTCATTCTCCAATGAGCACCTGCATTGTAACACTAGTGTCCTTACACGAGCAGCTATGAGACCAACTGCCTCCATCATATAGACGAATATACCAATTATCTCGATGTCCATCTCGAGTAATCTATAACCAGAATTATTTAGTATCTATGTTTAAAGATGAATCGATCTCATTATCATAATCTCATCACTTCTCATTACACATATCCATAAACATCACAATATATATATTTATGAACAAACAATATAAAGTAAAAAAATATCATAATAATAATAAGCAAAAAAGAGTGTATATCATGTCACACGTGTCATCACTCACATGATTGACTTACATGATACATATAACTAACAAATATAATTATTAGTTATATATATATATATATTTTGTTATCGATGAAAATATTGAGATAAATATATAAAGTTATTGAGAAAAATAAAAAAATTATTTATTTATTAACTAGGTATCTTTTCGATATAAAAATAAAAAAAATATTTAAAATGATATGAATATGTAGACATATGAATGTATTAATTAGAAAAAATGAAATGATTAATGTTAATAGTATAACAAGAGATAGAGAAAAACTTAAAAATATCTTACTAGAAATTATAAATAAAAATTTAAGTACTCTAAATTTAACTAAACATATAGTTATTTATACATCTGAACGATGATAAAAGATCCATCTAATCACCTCAAATAATTAGAGCGGTCCATCTTATTATTATTGTTGTTGTACTTTTTATGTCTTCCTAGCTTTATGTTTGCCAAATCGATAAGAAAAGCTAGTTAAAAGATTACTTCTATACTAATTATTTCAATCCAAATTGATTTAAATGATTGATCGGTGATCACATCAATTTAGTAAAATACTCAAGTATATTATCTTCAAAATATAACTTGATGACATAACCAAACATTGATCTGTCAAAGTATGCAATACTTTTCCAAAAATTTCAGTGACAAATATGGCATTGCGAAAGTATCGAATGACAAACATGCAGAAATTAAAGATGCTTTTTGGCTCTCAATCCATGGAGGCCAAGTTGGGGGAAGACAAGCATCCATTAAACTTGATCTTTTTTATTTTATTCTCCAACACCGGCCATGTGTTTGATTTAATGCCCGATTCCAACTCGAAGTATGTAAATGGCTATATATGTTTACCCGCTTAAGTTCATACTCATGGCGACTGGTCTGGTTCAAGGGGAAGAAGTGATGGGAAGGAGGAGACGCTGCCCAAGATGAAGAGGAGAAGAAACGCCACCGAGACGAAGAGGAGAGAGTACAGAGAAGGCGACAAAGGAGAATTCATAACCTCTACTGCAACCGAGCATTAATTCAAACACATGGCATGCCCCCATCGCCTTCAGATGCACGCATCCCTGTCCTAAACTATGAACAGTAGAGTCTTCATCTTTCTCTCTCTTTCCACATAATTCTTTCTATTGACAAGACGCGGTAAGAATGATTTACCTTTACCTCTCTGATCGCCTGCCTTTACCAGCGGATGATTCTGAAAGCAACATCCACCGTCCGTCTCCGACTCAAGTAGAAGTTGGAACCTGGAGAGAGGAATCATCGGACGACATCGGGTACAACGTAGCCAACTCTTTTCGCGGAGGGTAGCGAAGAGCTTTTCTGCACAACTCGCATTATACTCGGCACAAAAGATGAAATGAACAAGAAAAAGGAAGCAAGGAGGGTGAAGGAATCGAATCAGCACAAGAAACAATAGGCAGCCCACCTTCATGACACTGTTTGTAGAATTGCCAGAAGAGAGTTGGCCGGTATCTGTAGAGCAAGTTAATGCTAAGTTTAAATAGATAACTAAATGCATGTATATATATCCAAAAATATATGTATATAATTTTTATATTTGTTCTGACGAAGAGAAAATCCACGTCAGACGGTAGAATATTAGACCAATCTGACTCAGTTGGGACTTATGCTAAAAGTCTCTCGACTGGTGTGACATGTTTTCGATATCTTCTTATAAGGGGGTTTGGCTTCACTCATGATTAATGTGTGATGGTGATATCTAATACTATCTTAGATATAAGATGGATTAAGATGAGTATTAAAATAAGAAGGGTTAGACATGATAATTGTGTCTTGGGTTGTTTTTTATAATTGATCTAAATTATACATAATAGAAAATATTTTTTTGTTTGACAGATCTTTTATTATCTGATATCTAACTTTGATTTTTTTGTTTATAATTTAACTTGTAAGTAAGACTATGGGTGCCGTTTATGAACACTTAAATATACATCGAGGGTTAAATGCATATTTCAAATATGATTTGGTATTTGATATTTTTTTTTAATCACATTTGGTCCGGATGTTAGTATTTCAAATACTCAAATGCAATATTAGTATTTCAATATTTGTGAGATGCTAATATGTTTTTTAAATTCACAAAGTACCCTATTACATTATCTAAAATCATAAAATTATCAACATGATTTATATCTTCTGTAATATAAAATATTATTTATTTATTTTTAAAGATTATTTTATATTGATTTATACGATTGATTTTTTTTACAAGATTACATATATATTATTAATTTAAATAAAAAAAATATATTTACTGTTGAATAAATATTTAAAATATTATAAGAGTAAATTTATTATAACTTTTAAAATATAATTTTAATAAATAATAATTTATATATTTAAAAATATAATTTTCATGTATTGTTTATCAAACACTTAATAATTCTATAACTAGACATTTACTTAAGCTTTCTTCTCCCAATGCATATTAAAAATATAAATATTTTAAATCACGAGTAATATAATAGCATACATCAATAATTCGAAAAGCCTAAATGAAAATTATGTGATGAATAAGACCCGGTGACAATTTAAAGAGCATGGGTGAATACTTTCGAGCACTTCTCATTTTGATATCATATTAAATTCCTGATTTTTTTTTTCATTCACTCAAAAAAGAAGACAAAACCTTAGCATCATCAACGAGAGTCCTTGTGATGACAACCATGAATACTCAGATATCTTTACTTCTTCGACATTGATTCCTTCATCTTGCAAACTTAGCATCATCAATGAGAGTGCTTGTGATGACCACTATGATGACTAAGATATCTTTCCTTCTTCCACATTGATTCCTTCATCACTCATCGTTTAGATAGGAAGCATTTTTGAACTATCTCATAATTAAAGCATGAATAAAATGTGCCATTGCATTATGTGGTCAAAGTTTGCATCAGCATGCATCCTTTCCTCCTTTCTTTTGCTCTTCTTTTGTTTTCTTGCATGACTTCAGTCTCCTACTCTGAATTAGGGTGATGCAAAAAGAGGAATCATAGTTTAGACCGTGTTTAATTTTTAGTTAAGAAAGAAAAAAATAACCATTACGGATTTAAAATTAGTACAATCTAGTCAAAGGAGCTATCGATAATTATCGGTGATAGTATAATTTAGTTCATTAATATTAATATGAGATAATATTTTATGCCAATCAAATGTGATCACACCAATTAGCTTAGATAACTTTGTTACACCAACGTCGATATGACGAGAAGTATTATAATGTCTTAACAAAGTCTGAGTCTATACTAATCCGATTGTGTTCTTATGATTTGGTCATCAGCTTATAATCAAGTCATGTTAGCCTAATCAATTATGATAAAAAGAGATTAACTATATCCTTCTAAATATAAACTTATTTTGCCTCAACAATTCTACAAAATCGAAACCATATAATTTGTCATTAAACAATATATAGATTATATTTTATAATGACTAAGTACAAAGATTTATCTTTGTATTATAAGAAAGAATATCAAGACATTAATCAATCCCGAGCATAATAATAATAACAATAATAATAATAATAATAATGATAAAACCGTAAATCTCAACGGTTTGAGATCAACTACATAAATCTTTTACTCTATATAAAAAAAATTATATGTTTAATTAAGTCAAAAAAATACTTAAATATTTATTTATAATTTATATTAAAATAATTTTATTTTTGTTTATATCATTAATCTTAATCATTTTATCTATTCTAACTATGACATCTCCAAATTTCCTAACGAATATAAAAAATATATTTTTCTCGTTATCTTTTCTAAAATCCACTAAACTATATTTGGTGATGTGTAAGAGAATTTGGTGGACTCCATACCCTCTATATCAGATGGAGGATCAAAATCTGATCCATCAAATGTCAATTAAAGTGTTTAGGAAGATGAACAATAATAATTAATCTATAAATCTAGCAAATTTGAAGGAATATATTTTTTAAAGATATTTCAGAAAATTAAATATGGAAATCACTAACATTGCTGTAATTATTCTTTAACGCCTTCCTTCCTCGACTACATCACACAGCATATACTTTTCCTCTTCACAGACATCTCCTTCTTCCTTCTATAAATGAAGGATGGAGTGTGCCAAGGTGAGGCTTGAAGCCAGCAGCATCTCCCTCTCCCCTCTCTTCTGATCTGTGAGGTCGGTCAGCGTCTTCTTCATCTCTTTCCTCCTCCTCCCTTTTCATCATTGGAGAAATCAGCAATCTAAGTAGCAGGAGGAAGGAGCGAAGCGAGGCAGGCATGGCCGGGACCTCATCCTACTCTTCCTCCCCCTGCGCTTCACTTGGCTCCCTCGACGACGTCTCCGTCAAGCCCACGCGCGCCATCAAGTTCCTCTGCAGCTACGGCGGCAAGATCCTCCCACGTTACCCCGACGGCAAGCTCCGTTACGTAGGCGGCCACACGCGCCTCCTCGCGGTCGATAGATCCATCTCTTTCTCAGGTATCAGCTCAATTTCTGTTGATCACCAGTTCGTATCGGTCATCTGATCCGTGGATATGGAATCATGGACTGCGAGAGAGAAGCGGAACAAACATTAGGGTTGGAATCATGTGTAATTAGGGTGTGAGTTTTGCCTGGAACAGAGCTGCAGGTGAAGCTGAGGGAGTTGTGCGGGTGGGGTGCGGTGAGCCTCCGGTGCCAGCTGCCGACGGAGGATCTCGACGCCCTTATCTCCGTCACCTCCGACGAGGACCTCGCCAACCTAGTCGAGGAGTACGACATCGCGAGCCGAGACCGGCCTTCCCCTCTAAAGATCCGAGCCTTCCTTTTCCTCACCCCGCCATCATCGTCCTCCTCCTCCAAACCTTCCCCCAAAACTAGTCCTACCATCCCTATCTCCATAGGCCGGCCTCCGTTCATCGCCACCGAGCGCTGCGTCCACTGGGTCTCCGTGCCGGCAAAGTTGTATAGCCGGTACGGAATGCCCGCCGCATCGACCACCGTGGGGCATACTCGCTTCCACAGCCACCACCACCATAGCCATGGCAGCCCGAGAGCATGCAGCTATCTCGTGCATAACGGGAGCCACTTGCAATAGGTACTTATGGAAGAAGAAAGAACAGTTCAAGGTAAAGGTGGAGGAGAACAACAAATGATACGGGACAGAGAAGTATTGGAGCGAGCATCTAAATTAATGTAAACAGAGGAAGAAAGGATTGTACCTATCCATTTTATCACACGAACACTCAAGAATTAAGAAGACCAACAGAATAAGAAAACAAGTCCTTAAAACGTCGATTGCTCTGATGATTTCTTCTTCATTCTGCGTTCTCTGTTGTGTTTGGATCACCATTCTGCTCCATGTTTTGTCTTCCATGCCTTTGCCGCCTGCGCCTCCCGTTTGTTTCTTGTGTTGCTACCTCTTTAACCCGTTCACTCTTCATTCAGGTGTTCCACGTTAGGTTCAAGCCTCTGTTCATCTTCTTGGTCTTATGCTTCAGGCTTTCGCATTAGTATTTGCTCTTTATCATCTATTCTTTCTGCTTTATTTGGTGTCTTTTATCTGCCTCTCCTTTCCATCTATTCTTGCTCTTCTTTTACTGATTCTTCTTTTATCTGTCTTCATCTTGCAGGTTAATCAATGTTGAAATTGTTTTGGTGCCTTCTTAATTCGTGTCAGAGCTGCGGGATGTAGATATTAGATACAGCTGCAGCAAAGCATGAACACAGGAGTGACATAACTCAAATATTGGCCAAAGTAATGCACAAGATACATGCTTGTGTTTTTGTAAGAAAATATTTTGTTTTCAATACTTTCTGTCAATTCTTTTGATTTCTTCTTTTTGTATTCAGTTTTCGACCATTTTAACCACATGGATAAACTTTAGGAATAGTACTAGAACACTCAGATCATTTTTTACTTGGAGAATACTCATACAGGTCAAAAAATTAGGAATTGTCTAGTTATGAACTTTTTGATAGCCCTTTTCTGTAGAAACTAGCATTGAAATATGGTTTATGATTACAGAATTTGCATCAATTTGTTGATGCTTTGTGCATGTTATGATATAGCTATTATCTAGATTTTTCACGCCCGTATCTACTCATTGCTGTATTTCTTTTTTTGAAGGAGAAAACGATAGATTTTGGTGCTTTTCTCCATTGTATGCAATTTGGCTTTCTACTAATGGAATACTTGTAGCATTCAGATTAGGAGGATGGAGGATGTTAAACTGAACTTTATGAGGGATTTCAACTGATGGATTACAAATAATAATAGATGGTTAGATTACATTCTATCTTATTCGTATGGGGTTTGGGTTTGACAATCTGTCGATCCCATACCACCTCGAAAGTTTTGACTATAAATTAAAAATGAAGGAAAACAACCTCTATTGCTTATAAATTGAAGTATTAACTACAAGTGGCTAAGCAACAGAATAAAGAGAGATAAAATACTCAAATGAAAGCATTAAAACACAGGTTATTTCGGGACAGCACTTGGGTGCTCTCAGTAGAAAAGACATACTGTCAGTTCCAGTCTTCTCTTTCTCTCTTGTTGTTGGAACCTCCTTTGGACAACAAGTAACGGGGCTTTGAGACTTCTAGCTGGATGGAGCTTTGATGAATGACTTTGACTGTTGAAACTTGAGGATGAAAGACTTTGACTGTTGGAACTTGAGGAAGAAAAGGCTGCAGCTGGAAGTACTTTGGAGCATCTCGTGGGATTGCTCCTTTCTTCTCTTCTCTTACTCTTGGTAGAAGATGGAAGGCTAGGGTCGACTCGGACTTTGAGAGGGTTGATTCTTGATTGATGTTTCTTGAAAGCTGTGTCACCCTTCTTGGAAGGGTAGAGTCCTAACCTAGTTAGGACTCCTAACTGGCACCCAACTTGATGCCCAATCCAAGTCCATATCGGGTTGAAATGAGTTGAATCTTTGAGTTGATTGGATTGAGCCCTTGAGCTTGGATTTGGGCTTGAGCTTGATTTGGTCAGATTGAGATTGATTTGGAGTTCGACTCAAACTCTGGTTGTGTCGAATTGGAGTTTGACTCGAACTCTAGTTGAGCTAAATTAGAGTTTGACTTGAACTCTAGTTGAGTTAAATTGGAGTATATGACTTGAACTGGGTTTGATCGTCCCTGTTCACTATCTAAAGGAAGGATGCAATTGCAAGATTCAGCACCATCAGTGACTACTTTTCTTTCTATTTTTTGGGTGCAACTGAAATTGTAGATTTTGAATAGGTGGGATATTCTCTGGTTTTTAGAGCTTGATGGAGGAGCATCTTCATGGAATGGTGGTGTTCAAAGATACTTTCAAGTAGTTAGGGATTAGAAGCACCTAAAGCGAGGATGACCTAATGGAAGAGAAGCATTTCCATCAAAAAGTGATGGCAATGGTGTGATATGCAATGCTTTTGTCAGCTGTTTCTATCTGCCCGCAGCACATGCTGCAAGTTGGTGAAGAAAGAACTGGATGCCACCAAGCTTTGTTGTTATCTTTGCTCAAGAAACTAGCAAGCCTGAGGTCTTAGTTGGTTGTGATTTGATCAGTTCTTGATGGTTCATATGCATAAATCTTCATGTGAGTACAAATTTGGCACTTTAATATATGCATTAGTTATTTTAATAAGAAAAAAATCTCATGCGCTAACCTTGTGTAGGTACAAATTTGTAGAACAATTAAGTTACTAGATTGTTTGATGGTGAAGAATTCTCCTCTCACAGGGTTAATCATGGATTCTCTTGATTGGTTCTCTTGAAGTCTCAAAGAAAGTAATCTAGCTCCAAGTCAAATATAGGAGAAAGGAGATTAGAAGAATTAAAATCTACTCCTCATGCATCAATGCAGAAAACAAAAGCTGAGCAGCAGATGCAGCCTGCTCAGAGTTTGGAGCACTGTATACAAACTATAAGAGACAACAAGTCAGAAAAAGTCAGTCAATATAAAGCTTTTAGTTAAAAAAGAGTAAACCTAGTGCACGAGGCTCCCGCCAATGCGGGGTCTAATGAGGGTCAATGTATGTGAGGCTCTCGTTGTTCTAAAACCCACCCTCACACGTGTGTATACATATATGTATATATATATATATATGTATGTATATATATATATGTATGTATATATATATATATATGTATATATATATATATGTATATATATATTTATATATGTATATATACAAACTATAAGAGAGAACAAGTCAGAAAAATAAGTCAGTCAATATAAAGCTTTTAGTTAAAAAAGAGTAAACCTAGTGCACAAGGCTTCCGCCAATGCGGGGTCTGATGAGGGTCAATGTATGTGAGGCTCCCGTTGTTCCAAAACCCACCATCACACGTGTGTGTGTATATATATATATATATCTGTGTGTGTGTATATATATATATATATATATATATATATATATATATATATATATATATATATATATATATATATATATATATATATGTGTGTGTGTGTGTGTGTGTGTATATACATACATATGTATATACATATATACATACATATGTATATATACATATATATATGCGAGGTTTCCTTCACATTGTTGGACTTGATTTGGAGCACAATCGACATCCATGTCTCATCAACTCATAGATCTAGAATGAAAATTTTATCCAAGACTTTGTGTTGAACTCGAGTTGGATTTTCCATTTCTACACACTACCAATCATATACAAGACCAGCGCTCCATCTGTTTAGCTTACTGGTTCCAAGATGACAATCCATAACCGAGATTTCATTTTGGGTTTTTGGATTGCCAAGCTTCACTAACATCCTTATTCCGTTCATTTTGATTTTTTTCTTTTAACTTACAATTCTTAACTTTTTTTAAAGGAGAAAGAAATTAGAGTTGGAATATGATGAATGCGATATCAGTCCCATTCCTAGCAAGCTGGTTAATCCAATTGCATGAAGGTAAGCTATCAGTAAGACACCGGAGGAATAATTTGATTTTTTTTTTTCTTGATTTCACAGCATAAGGTCAAATTATGCAGAACAAAATATAGGTTGAGCAAGACTATGTTTTACTTTGTCACTTTCGATTTAGATTCAGCTAGTGCTAGTTGTAGTCAGAGAACATGCAACTTCTTTGCTGTCAACCTGTCCTTTATTTTTCTATTAGCCCCCCTACGCATGAAGAGATAATGCTCACTTGTATGGGAAGCAAAAGAACAAGAGATGTTTGCATCTCTTGTTCACATAAGTTCAATGGTAGTAGAGTGCTTCAAGGAGCGACAGATTAGTGGCCACCAAACATTAGAAGGTTTGATGAGCTTTCAGAACTAAACTGATGAACCTTATCTTCCTTCATAAAGGTAGGCTGATAAACACATTATGATAACAAAGGCAGGTACAACAAAATCAGAAGAAAATTGTTTGCCAGTTGAAGAAAGAGTTTGGTGGCATTGGAGTCTACTAGTAGGTTTATAACTGAAACAGAATGTTGATGTTAAATTTAAACCTCGCGTATGATTTTCCAAGTCCTACCTCAGCAGTTGGTGTTCTGACGAAGTACAAGCTTTCTCTTTCCTTGGAAGCTTTGCTGAAATTTCTGCTCTTTCAGGTTTTTAATTTGACCCTTCTTCTAGAGCTTCATTCTCTATTTATTCATTTACATGAAGCAACTACAATATTGTTTGTTCATCTCTCTCACAAAACATCTATTCTCAAAGTTATGTTGGAATCAGTCAGTCATGTTTCTGAAAGGGATTTGATAATTGATGAAATAAATAAGCTTCAGGTCTTGGAATCTGTATGGTGCCTCTGCTAATGAATGCTGTCTAACATAGTTCTCTGAGGATTTTGTTCCCAGTATTTCCCTTCTCCAAGTGGTTTTTTAGATTGGAAACATTTGATCACATGTACTGCTCTCAACTTTCTTCAAGTGGATATCATGACAGCATGTTATAAAGATGATGCCATCAGCATGAGCTTGCTAGCTTTACAAGCTGACTAGGATTTCTGTGAGGGGCCTCTGCTTGTGGAAATTGAGGCTGTAGCTCATGGAAAAGTTGGAGAAAGTGACAAAACCGGGTAAGGATTTCTGATTTGCTTCAGCTGCAAGTTTAGTCTGAGGGAAATTTAATGCATCATGTATTCTGACTTAGACAAAAGAATTAGACAGAGAAAGAGAGTGAACATGACCCTCCCAACTTTTTATTGGGGGAATATGCTGCCTAATTCAACAACTAAAGAAAGCATGCATCATATGAGGAACTTGACTTTGACTTGGGGGGAACCTTTCAGCTCCACTCTGTAGACGCCTGTGGATTATTACATGATTATGTAAGAAAGTAGAAACCTTGCATTAGATGTGAAAACAAATTAGCTAATATATGAAAACACTCATGTTCTGCAACTACTGGTTGATGAATACCAATTCAGATAAAGGCATCAAACAACTATAGGAGATTCAAAATTGAAGATCCAGACCATTGAAGTCTCTCTAACTTTTTAGGTAATCCTTATGTGATCAATCATGGCATTCAAAGTATTTTTTTTTTATTGCACCACTTGATGAGTAAATAAACTGAAATGTCATGATATTTTATACTGTAGCACTTCAAGGAGCACACATCGCATATAAGTGTGCATCATTCGTTTAAAATTTGTATGTATATTTTGATTTTTATATTTTTAAAGATTATATTATGATTTATATATTTACGAAAGTAAAATATTTAATCTTATTTTTTTTTTCGTACTATCGATTTTGTATATGGAAATATTGCATGTGTTGTCACGTGTAAAAAATAACACTAAAACATGATTAAAAAGGTAATTTCCTAATGTTATTTTTATCATCCAAAAGGAAAAAAAAACCAGGAGAGAGAGGGATTTTGTTGGGAATTCAATTGCTCCATATTTTCTTTGGAGATTTTGTTGAAAAATCGTAATAGGTGATATATAATTAGCCAAAAATAATCCAGTCAAATAACACTATCAATATTGTTTCAAGTCTCAATCACAGAAGTAAAGAATAATTATATCAGAGTTGGGAGAATGTAAAATTTCATATGAATAAATTTTTAACCGTTTGTAGGTGGTTATAATGACATGATAATAAATTTATAGGCGTTTGTGGTTGTTGGAGGTTTAAAGTGACATCAAAAACTATGTTTCGTTAGTTATTATTAGAGGGAATAGTCAACTCAAATGGAATAGAAGTATTAGCCGATCGATAAAACTCCTAAATCTTTTGTGACGTTGAATAAATTGAAGAATTTTTATTTTCCACGTCATCCAACCAATGTTTATAATATGCCCTCTTTTCTTTTTCTTAAATATTTAAAAGACGTCCTTCTCACTCAGCCTTGTCGTATACGTACCGGAAGAACACTTACACATGAACATTATTTTTTATTGATTGCAATCTTTCCTACTTTTACCCTTTTATTTTATTCTAGTAATAATACATGTACGTAGGCGCGGACTACCAACGTAATCCTTACGATAGACTACGACAGCTCACACAACAAATCAAACAACCCACGTCATACTCGGCACCGAAAGGACGCTCACGCTGGTGGGCCCGCTCCCCTTCACCCACCTACAGGCAGGAGAACGGAACCCGCAGAGTACTTACTCGAGGAGACTGGTGTGGGAACGGAGACGAGGTTGGACTGCATTTGGCCCTCTTCTTTTCCTATAGTGATAATAATCGGAGATCGGAGAGATGATGCTGAACAGCGGGAGAGGAGGAGTCGGCGGCGGAGGTGGAAGAGGAGGAGGAGCAACGGGGACGATGGAGGAGCAGGAGCTGTCGCTGCCGATCCTGCTGGCCGAGCGGGTTGCCAAGGCCGTCCGCGAGGCGGAGTCGTTCAAGTTGGAGTGCGCCGACGTGGGGAAGCAGGCGGAACACCTCGCCGCCATGCTCCGCTCCGCTGCCCGGGTCGCCGCTGCCTCTCCCTCCCCCTCCTATGACCGCCCCCTCCGCCGCGTCCTCGCGGAGGCCGCTAAGGCCCTCGAGCGCGCCCTCGCCCTCGTCCGCCGCTGCCGCCGCGCCGGCTTCCTCCGCCGCGTCGTCACCATCACCACCGGCTCCACCGACTTCCGCAAGGCCCTCGCCCTCCTTGACGCCTCCGTTGCCGACCTCCGCTGGCTCCTGTCCATTTACTCCGACGAAGACGGCGGCGGATTCGCCATCAGTCTCCCCCCCATCGCCAGCACCGACCCCATCCTCGCCTGGGTCTGGAGCTACGCCACCACCGTCCAGTCTCCCGCCCGAGCCCCCGCCGACCGCGCCCACGCCGCCCAGGCCCTCGCCACCCTCGCCCTCGACAACGACCGCAACAAGAAGCTCATCCTCGAGGAGGGCGGCGTGCCGCCGCTCCTCGCCCTCCTCCGCGACGGTCCCTCCGTCGAGTCGCAGATCGCCGCGGCCACCGCGCTGTCCAACCTTGCCAGTGACGCCGACAACGTCTCCGTCATCCTCGAGGAGCTCGCCGTGCCCATTATCGTCCATGTCCTCTCGGATTCCCCGATGCGCCTCCAGACCCAGGTGGCCGGCCTCGTGTCCCGTTTAGCCGCCCACCAACCCGTTGCCCAGGATGAGTTCGCCCGGGAGAATGGCATCCGCCCCCTCGTCTCGCTTCTCTGTATCGGGGTGCCCCTCGATGACATCAGACCAACGCAAAGGAAGCCCTCGAGCATCCACTCTCTCGTTCAGGGAATGGGCGTACCCTCATCCAACAGTAATGCCAGCGGCAGCGGCGGCGGCAGCAGCAGAAGGAGCTCATTTCTGTTGCGGGACTATTACCATCAACATCGCAAGGACAGGGAGAATGAGAGCCCCGAAGCGAAGCTCGCGCTCAAGGTTGCCTGCGCTGACGCGCTCTGGATGCTCGCCAAAGGGTGCCTCTCCAACTGCCGCAAGATCACCGAAACCAAAGGCCTCCTCTGCCTATCCAAAATCATTGAACTCGAGAAAGGCGAGCTGCAGCAGCACTGCATGATGACCGTGATGGAAATTGCGGCCGCTGCCGAGATGGATGCCGACCTCCGGCGCTCAGCCTTCAGGATGAACTCCCCGGCTGCCAGGTCGGTGGTGGAGCACCTCATTCAAGTGTCCCAGCAGGGGAGCAGCGTCGTTCTTCAGATCTCAGCTATCAAGGCCATTGGCTGCTTGGCCAGGACATTCCCTGCGAAAGAGACCAAGGTCTTATGCCCGCTCGTTCTCCAACTTGGACATTGGAACCCAGAGGTGGCGGCTGAAGCAGCCAAGGCTTTGGGGAAGTTTGCTAACCCGGAGAATTTCAACTGTGTGGAGCACTCAAAGACGATCACAGAGTTCGCTGGGGTGCCAGTGCTGATGCGGCTGCACCGATCAGGGGAGAAGGCACAGCTGCCTGCAGTGATCCTGCTCAGTTACTTGGCATTGCACATTCCTAAGAGTGAAGCTCTGGAACGCGCAAAGGTCTTGGGGGCTCTACAATCAGTCGCCAGGAGTCCACTGGCACAGGATTCCTCTATAAGAGATATGCTTCCTAGGGCTATCTACCAACTTGAGCTTTTTCAGGTTGGATTGCATTCCCACATACAAATGTATGAACCGTGAGCTCTACCATCACTGATTGGCATTTCCTCCTCCCTCAAGACAGATCCACTATACCTGAGGCCAATTTAGAATGATCTACATGGATCCATTGAGCTTTTTCAGGTGAGAAGGCACAACTGCCTGCAGTGATCCTGCTCAGTTACTTGGCATCTCACATTCCTAAGAGTGAAGCTCTGGAACGTGCAAAGGTCTTGGGGGCTCTACAATCAGTTGCCAGGAGTCCATGGCACAGGATTCCTCTTTAAGAGATATGCTCCCTTGGGCTATCTACCAACTTGAGCTTTTTCAGGTTGGATTGCATTCCCACGGACAAATGTATGAACCGTGAGCTCTACCATCACTGATTGGCATTTCCTCCTCCCTCAAGACAGATCCATTATACCTGAGTGTCACGGACAAACTTCTAAACATGATGTTTGATGTAATGCTTATGTATGTCCGTGTCTTTTGGTATGTTCATACTTTGACTAGTGATACCGGGGAGAGTAAAAATGCAGAATGGATGTCGATAGAAAACCGATATAACAGTTGTTCAGATAGAAAATGTCACAAAAGGCAAGGAACGCACTTTTGAAGAAACTTCGATAAAACGATATATAGCTCACCACCAAGTTTAAAAATCAAAAGGGATACAGAAGATCACCACCCTAATGATAATAAACAAGGATACAGAACTGAAAGCGAAAGACTCACCACTCAAGGACGCATCCAAGAGATACAGAGTTCAAAAGAGCACTCCAAGAGAGCTTCTGCCAATATCCTCAGTTTTCTAAAAAGTCCTTTCTAAGTCCTAAACACCAAAATAAATACTAGTGCATGAAACAACCCTTCATGCATAGGGAATTTCGAAATTAAGTGTTTACAGCTTCTAACCAACTATTTTAATGCCCTCATTGGTAATGAAGAAATGTTCACAGCTGCCAACCAACTCCTTTAATGCATTCCTTTGTCTTGAAGAAAAGCACCTTGAAACAGCTTTAACTTTGTGCAGAGAATATGCTGATGAGCTGTCATTTTTTTTGTGTGCTGAGATAAAGATTATGAGGCATCATTATTGACTGAAAAAGATACTAGATCATAATCAAGGCTCATATAATCAGATTGTAGTAAATTAGATACTCCCGTGTCAATCTCCCCCGGTTGAATGAGACTTGTCCTCAAGTCTTCGTTTGATTCATCAACATGATTATAAAAAGGACTCAAATCAGCCACATTAAATGTTGGGGATACTCTGTAATCTTCAGGTAGCTCTATCTCATAAGCATTTCTGCCAATTCTCTTAAGCACCTTGAATGGACCATCAGCCTTTGGTTTCAATTTTCCAAATTTGCCCGATGGAAACCTCTCCTTCCTTAGATGAATCCAGACCAAATCACCTGTATTAAACTCCACATGTTTTCTGTGTTTGTTGGCAGCATGCATGTACCTCTCATTTTGCTTCTCAATGGTTGCTTTCACACCCTCATGCAGCTTCTTTATCTGCTTAGCTCTTTCATCAGCATCTCCACTAAATTGCTTTGTTATAGAGTGAGGGATTAAGTCCAAAGGACCAGCAGGATTAGCACCATAAACTACCTCAAAAGGACTCTTACCAATACTATGATGCATAGAACGATTGTAAGCAAACTCAATTTGTGGAAGAATGACATCCCATTTGCTTAATATTCTTGCCAACATAGCTTCTAAGCAAATTTCCCAAGCTTCGGTTTGTTACCTCAGTTTGCCCATCGGTTTGTGGATGATGCGAGCTGCTGAAATTCAAAGAAGTACCCAGCTTCCTCCAAAGAGTTCTCCAAAAATGACTAACAAATTTTGAATCTCGATCAGACACCATAGTTCTTGGAATACCATGCAATTTAACAATCTCCTTAAAATATAAATCAGCAATATGAGATGCATCATTTGATTTATTGCATGGAACAAAGTGAGACATTTTTGAAAATCTGTCAACAACAACCATGATAGAATCCTTGTTCCTTTGAGTTCTTGGCAGTCCCAAAATGAAATCAAGACTCACATCCTCCCATGGAGCATTTGGCACTGGCAAGGGAGTGTACAAACCAGAATTTTGACTTCTTGTTTTTGCCAAATGACACATTCGGCATTGCTTCACATGTCTATCCACATCTCTGAACATTTTAGGCCAGTAGAAATTTGATTGAACAAGAGCTAGAGTCTTATCCCTACCGAAATGTCCTCCCAAAACACCACCATGAGCTTCAGCTAGAATTACTTGTCTCAAAGAACAAGATGGAACACACAACGCATTAGCTCGAAAAAGAAAACCATCAAAGATAAAAAATTGTTGAAAGGAACCTGATTTATAATTCTGCCATATCGAGCCAAAATCCACATCATTCTCATATAGATCTTTGAATGTTTCAAATCCAACCACTTTGGCTTCCATTGTTGATAATAAAGAATGCTTTCTGCTCAATGCATCAGCAACTACATTTTGAACACCAGATTTGTGCTTGATTGTAAAGTTGTAAGATTGTAAGAACTCCACCCAAGCTGCATGCCTCTTGTTTAGCTTGTGCTGATGATTAATGAACTTTAATGCCTCGTGATCAGAATATAGAACAAATGGCTTGGCGAGAAGATATTGACCCCAATGAGACAAAGCTCGATAAATCGCATAAAACTCCTTATCATAAGTAGAGTATTTCTTTCTTGTATCATTCAGCTTTTCACTAAAAAATGCAATGGGCCTTCCGTCTTGACTCAAAACAGCACCAATTCCCACATTAGATGCATCACATTCAACTTCAAACACATTATCAAAATTTGGTAGAACTAAGATAGGAGCCTCAGTGTTACTTTCTTTTCAAAAGCTCAAAAGCATCGTTAGCCTCACTGGTCCATTTGAATTTGTCACATTTCAGACATTCGGTGATTGGAGCGACAATAGAGCTGAAACTCTTGATGAATCTTCTATAAAAAGATGTTAAGCCATGGAAACTCCTCACATCATGTAATGAAGCAGGTGTTGGCCAATTGAGAATAGCTTCAACCTTACTTTGATCCATCATGATTCCATCTTTTGAAACAACATACCCCAAAAATACCACACTAGAAGTAAAGAAATCACATTTGTTTAGATTAGCATAAAGTTTTTGCTGCCTCAAAATAAGAAATATTTCTTTCAGATGACTCATATGCTCCTCTTCACTCTTGCTGTACACCAATATATCGTCAAAATAAACAACAACAAATATTCCAATGCATGGCTTAAGTATGTGATTCATAAATCTCATGAATGTGCTAGGAGCATTAGATAGTCCAAATGACATAACCAACCATTCATATAAGCCTTCTCTAGTTTTAAACGCTGTTTTCCATTCATCTCCGGGCCTCATTCTTATTTGGTGATAGCCACTCCTCAAATCAATTTTAGAGAAAATATAAGCACCACACAATTGATCAAGTAAATCATCTAACCTTGGAATAGGAAAGCGATAGTCCACTGTGATTTTGTTGATGGTGCGACTGTCCACGCACATTCTCCAAGAACCATCTTTCTTAGGCACCAACAAAGCTGGAACTGCACAAGGACTCATGCTCTCCCGAATTAACCCCATTTTCACTAATTCATCAACTTGCCTTTGAAGTTCTTCATGTTCTTTAGGACTCATTCTGTACGCAGCCTTATTAGGTAGAACAGCCCCCGGAATAAGATCAATGTGATGTTGAATGTCTCTCAAAGGTGGAAGGCCATGTGGAATCTCTTCCGGTATAACATCTTGAAATTCTTCTAGGATTGGTTGCATGATTTTCGGTGTCTCCTTATGTTGTTCGTTCTCCTCTACTACCATTAGGGCCAAAATATGACCGCCCTTGTCCAATTCATATCTGCATTCTCTATAAGAAATAAAAGCACTAACTTCCTTCTTTGGCGCACTGATTTCAGAAGGTTGTAATGGAGCTAAGATAATCTTCTTTTCATTCACTTTAAAAGAATAAGTATGTTTATAACCATCGTACAATACTCTTCTATCATAATGCCAAGGTCTTCCCAATAGTAAATGACAAGCATCCATAGGGGCAACATCACACCACACTTTATCTTTATAATACTTGCCAATAGAAAATGAAACGAAACATCTTTTAGTTACCTTGATGTCATTTCCTTTTTGCAACCAACATAATTGGTATGGATGTGGATGAGGGATCGTATCCAACTTCAGCTTCTGCACCATCTCCAAAGAAACCACGTTCTCAAAACTGCCACTGTCGATGATCACCAAGCACACCTTGCCAAGAGAAGTGCATTTAGTGTGAAACACATTTTTTCTCACCCAACTTTCATCGTCGGCCACATATGACACTTGTAAACTACGTTGCAATACAATAGACAAACCATGATCAGCATAAGTAATCTCTTCCTCATCATCATCGTATTTTGGTTCGTCGTCAGCTTCATCTTCGCCTCCATCACTATGATCTTCAACCAAAGTTACAATCCTCCTATTTGGACAATCCGAAGCAATATGCCCAAAACCATGACATTTGAAGCATTTTCGACCACTTGGGGTAGAAGAATTAGGTGTTTTTTTGTTGCCAAAAGACTCTTCACCCTTTTCTTGCACCTTCGATATCACCTTGCTTTGGACAGTAGGCTTGGAACTTCATCCTTTTGTGTAGCCTTCTTTTGAGCCATACCGAAAACTCTTTTCAAACTTCTGTTGCTTTTCAACTTTTAATGCCAGCTTGCTCACATCATTTAAAGACCAATATGGCTGTAGCTGAACAACTTTAGCAATCTCATACTTCAGACCTCCTAAGTATCTTGCAATTGTTTGCTCTTCCGGTTCCACAAACTCTCCTTTTAACATCAAATTATCAAATTCTGCAGTGTACTCCTCCACACTAAGATATTTTTGCTTGAAATCATGTATTTTGAGAAAGATCTCTTGTCTATAATTATCAGGTAAATATTTTCTCTTTAGCTCCCTTTTCATTTTCTCCCATGTAACGATCTTACTCTTCCCCTGACGTTCTCTTTGTTTCTTCAGATTTTCCCACCAAAAAGATGCATTCCGCCTGAGTTTGAGTGCCACAAGTTTGACCTTCTTTTGTTCCGGTGGTTCATGAAAATCAAAAATTCTTTCTACTGTATTAAGCCAATCGATAAAGTCATCAACATTTATTTTGCCTTCAAATTCAGGAATATCAAATCTGGGGTTATATTTATTCTGCCACTCGTCTTGGACTTCATTTCTGCTCCGACATCTTCTCGACTCCCTTGGAAGAAGTGTATCATCATCATAAGTAAACTCTCGAGCTTCATTTTCATATTTGTTATGTTTACTCTGAAGTTCATCGATTATCTCATTTTTTTCTTGTAGGCTACGTAGCAATTTTCGTAGCTGCAGCCTCAACGACTCAGCGTCATCTTCGTGATCGCTACCTTCACCAACTACATCTTTTCCATTCCGCCTTGCCATGATCTCTAGCCTTTAGCTCTGATACCAAACTGATACCGGGGAGAGTAAAAATGCAGAATGGATGTCGATAGAAAACCGATATAACAGTTGTTCAGATAGAAAATGTCACAAAAGGCAAGGAACGCACTTTTGAAGAAACTTCGATAAAACGATATATAGCTCACCACCAAGTTTAAAAATCAAAAGGGATACAGAAGATCACCACCCTAATGATAATAAACAAGGATACAGAACTGAAAGCGAAAGACTCACCACTCAAGGACGCATCCAAGAGATACAGAGTTCAAAAGAGCACTCCAAGAGAGCTTCTGCCAATATCCTCAGTTTTCTAAAAAGTCCTTTCTAAGTCCTAAACACCAAAATAAATACTAGTGCATGAAACAACCCTTCATGCATAGGGAATTTCGAAATTAAGTGTTTACAGCTTCTAACCAACTATTTTAATGCCCTCATTGGTAATGAAGAAATGTTCACAGCTGCCAACCAACTCCTTTAATGCATTCCTTTGTCTTGAAGAAAAGCACCTTGAAACAGCTTTAACTTTGTGCAGAGAATATGCTGATGAGCTGTCATTTTTTTTGTGTGCTGAGATAAAGATTATGAGGCATCATTATTGACTGAAAAAGATACTAGATCATAATCAAGGCTCATATAATCAGATTGTAGTAAATTAGACACTCCCGTGTCAACTAGCATGTAGAGGGACAGCCGAAGGCTTATTAGTCTCATTTTAGTTCGGTCTATAATGGACTATTTTACCCTTTGTTGTGCAACGGTTCAGAGCTTGTAAGGTCTGTTTGTAATTTGTATTGTCTATAAAGTGTTTTTCGGAGATGTTTGCTTGTGGATCCCGAATGAGACGTTTCCTCTAACTCGTTCTCTCTTTTGTGGGTCCTAAGAGACATGGGAGGCTTCCAAGAGGCTGACCTTTGCGGACGGACACGCAAGGGTGTCGCACTACTTAGGCAAAACTAGCTAAGTTCGTGATAGATGGTATCAGAGTGGGACAAGCACTCATAGAAACATTTAGCATTCAAAACGTGGGGGACTTAGCGGGCCTACGTTGAGGGCAGTCAGCACACGCGCGACCGTTTGGGGGAAAACGGGCATGGAGATGTAGGGAAAAGGAGTCGCTCCGAGGAGCGGGCATCTGAGATTGGCATTCAGAGGAATGGCCAACCCTTCGCGCAAGAGGCACCACGAGAACAGACAAGCTTGGAAGAATGCAGAGCGCACAAATGTTGGGATGGCTGAGTTTGAGCTTTGGCTCAACGTTGACAACTATACTTGATGGTGCTCAAGGTAAGCGAGGCGCTTGGTAAAGGATGAGACCATCCAAGGTGGAATGAGTTGCTCAGCGACCGAAAAAGTTGTGCAAAACTCATAGAGGTGAGGGGAATTGCTAACTCAAATAATTCGGTACTCATGCATGGGCTTGTATGCGGACGATGGAATGTTCGTGGCCATCCCAAGGCGACTGAAACTCGGCGCCATGGAGCATTGAAACTTTCTCTTCGGCATGTGAAGGATATGTCCATAGGAGGCTGAAGTGTGCAACGAGTTCAGCATGTTGCTAGGCCTTGAGTGGTGCAGCGGGGGCTGTATTGACGTGGAGTCGCAATCTAGCAAGTGTGTTTGCAGGAGGCAGAACAATGCACAGTTTGTTCAGCAGATCGGAGTAGTCCAAGGGGATGGTGGTATCCGAAACGAAGAGAGATATTGCTCCAACGGGACAGTTATCCAAGAGGGATAAGTCCCGGCTCTCTAGAGGAAGAATCATGTGGGACCACACATGTTGAGGAGGAGTACCTCAACAAACAACAACTCCACGAAGCTCAATGGACCGAGCAAGCGGTGAGGAGTCGTCGCATGATCTCGCTTGAGAGAATGCATTGGTGGATGCATTGCGAGATCAAGTGGGGGAGCGTCCCAAAGCAACACAAATGAAGGCACACTTGGAGTCGATATGGAGATCAGACTCAAAGGAGGGCTGACCCGTGGAATGGTGGGCGCGAGGGCCACCATCAACTCAACGTAAAAACGAGGAGCGGAGTAACTTGGGTGTAACTTGGCGAAGTACCCAAGCCACATGAAGGGAGCCAGCATAAAAGTTGGAACATGGAGCAGAGGTACAGTGCTTTCCTTAGACAGAGGTCAAGGACATGAACTCTTGCAGAGACAAGAGTAGGATCATGTTGTTCCATGGGTCCTTCATTCTGACGGAGTGGACTCATCTTGCATGGTGCCAAAGACGAAGGGAGCTTCTGGGCACATGCACCTTATCTCGGAAAACATTTGATGGAGAAACTAAGGCGATTCAATTTGCGGAGGCGAAATTGGGTTCAGAAGGCCTTAGCACGGGACAAGAGGACTCAGAGGTGGGTACTCTTGAAGAATATGCCATAGTGTTGCCATTCAAGTTGCCATGAAGGAAGCGGTGCGCAGCGGAGATTGTGTTGGTAGGGGCAGAGGCCCAGGATCCAGACAATGGTGCACTAATTGCAGTGAAGTCGGGGGACTTCGGGAGCTACTAGGCGACGGACTGTCCTACTTCATCTAGGTGTGACCCAAGAGTGGGTGGATGAAGGTCGATTGCCAAAAGAGTGAACAAAATCGAAGGTGGAAGAGACCCTGCGATGTATTGGCAGAGGCCACACATGGAGGGTTCACAATTCGAGTTCTTCCCGCAAGGATCAGAATACAATAGAGATGTCACCAGGAGGCGACATGGTGCAGCGGATCGTGGTGGAATAGTTCGTGGCAATGCGACACACACGACATAGTCCCGTGAGGGACTAGATTATACGGAGGTATGATCGGGAGCTACTGGAAGCTCCACTTCGGTGAACAACATGACAGCAAGAAGGGCTTTGGATTCAAGGAGTGAAGGCCATGGTACCGCAGAGGCGAGTCTTCCGTGCCTGCATCGAATTTTGCATCGGATGAAAACCTTGGTCATCAGCATATGGGGGCTGTGTTCCACCAAGGGAAAAGTTCAAATGCAAGTACTAGTGAGTCCTATGAGAGGGACTTGATCATACAGAGGTATGATCGAAGCAGCTGGAGAGTTAGACTGCTCCAGAGCTCATATTCGCTTAAGGGAGCCCGGCAAGTCAGAGGACTAGGTCGAGTAAGCGAATGTTACTACCAAGGAAGCTAAGGAGAACAGAATCGGTGCAAACCCTATAATGCGATGGCAGAGGCCATGCATGGGAGTTGCAGTCTGTCTTTCCATTGACCAAAGGGAGCTGCTTGGAGAACACAGAGGTGTTGAAGCAGGGGGTCGAAAAGGGCGAGGAAGCGACGATGAGTCCGGAGGGACTTAGCTACCCAAAATCAAGCATCGGTTAGAATGGAGGTGGACTCAGAGGAGTGCCACGAAGACATATCTACTGATCGTGAAGAAAAGGGATGCAGATGCGAGGCGACGGATAGTAGGGTCATGGGCATGGCAGCGCCATGGTACCGCAGAGGCGGGACTTCCGTGAAAGTCATTGATCCCTTGCTCTCATGGAGGGAGAGCGCTTGGTCGTGAAAGGGGCCGAGAAGGTGGAGCATGCAGAAGCAATCTCCAAGTACCGAGACAAGGCTAAAGGGCAGAGGCTGAGGAACTTTGTAAGACCGGTGTCAATGAACTTCTCATCAAGATAGCCGAAAGTGAAGGACTTCGGGTCATGCAAGAGTGCACGACCAAGGAACGAAGCAGGCAGTACGTGGTGTTGTACCTTCGCTACTCAGGGGAGTAGGCGGCAGGGTTGATGGAGAAGACGGTACAATCCCAGAGGCGACCACATCTATTAGAGAATTACTCCAAGTTGGGGTGAAAACTTCCTGCATTCCAGAAGTTCGATGGCATTGAGAAGGTGAATCACAGTAGCTAACTCAGCGTAAGGAGTGCAAACACTTCAAGTGCTTCAGAAGTGTAAGCAAAGAGCAGGTGAAGGCCAGTAACCAGCTCGATGCATGGAGTACAACCTCGAGGAGGCGGGCGAAGTCAAGTAACCATTGCCTTCTCAACTCTTAAGAGAATGGGCGAAACCGAGTACCCCAATTCTCTTATCTATCCAGCAGAGGAGCTCTGCATATGTTCAAAGACCCTTTGAAGATAATGGAAGACAATAGTTGTCAAATCCTCACCAACGGTGATCAGTGTTACTGAGAGTAGATTGTCCGCTTCATTTCCCAACGAAATGCCAATCGAAAGTGGAAGTGATGCGAACCTACTTGGATGTGATAACTAAGTGAAAGAAGAGTCAATGAGCAAATTTTGTGAAGGAAGGACCCAAAACTTCATAAGTTTGCGAGGCGATGCTCGTTAAAGCTCCAACAAGCATCCACCCAGTTCAAGCAGCATGAGGCATTTGAGAGACTGGCACAGTAAGGATGGTCTTTTCCTTCATCTGGAGGATCCGTAGGAACCAACAGGGATTAACACAACTCAGCCAACCCCACACTAGAGGTAGAGTCATTGGCGAGTTGAAGCAGCATGGCGGATCAAACGATCGACTACTCAAAAACAGCAGCGGAGAGCAGTTGGGAGTCAAGAGGCGTATTGTAGCTGGAGCAGAAGATTGAAGACTCAACAAAGGCGAGGAGTTGCAGTGTCAGCAAAGGCTTCAACGAGGACGTCGAAGGAATAAGTGGGGGAGAATGTCACGGACAAACTTCTAAACAGGATGTTTGATGTAATGCTTATGTATGTCTGTGTCTTTTGGTATGTTCATACTTTGACTAGCATGTAGAGGGACAATCGAAGGCTTATTAGTCCCATTTTAGTTCGGTCTATAATGGACCATTTTACCCTTTGTTGTGCAACGGTTCAGAGCTTGTAAGGTCTGTTTGTAATTTGTATTATCTATAAAGTGTTTTTCGGAGATGTTTGCTTGTGGATCCCGAATGACGCGTTTCCTCTAACCCGTTCTCTCTTTTGTGGGTCCTAAGGGACATGGGAGGCTTCGGGGAAGCTGACCTTTGTGGACGGACACGCAAGGATGTCGCACGACTTAGGCAAAACCAGCTAAGTCTGTGACATGAGGCCAATTTAGAATGATCTACGTGGATCGATTCAACTTGAAATGATTTATCAAAGTATGATATCATGTTATTCCGTCATTTATTGAGAAACTGATTGTGGATCTGAAGATGCTATGACAGCTTCAGTGGATGGTTTCTGGGTATCTGGACATATGAAACAGAGGTCAAAGTCATTTGACAATATTATTTGTTATACTGGATAAAGAGTTGCCGCTGTGCGTACTAGTGACAGTTTGATGCAACAGTTCACCTTGATTACCGATTCTCCCCGGTGCTTTCACCTCTGTACAAGCATTTTGACAAGCCAATTGTGCGACAACTCATGGTTGTTTCTTCTTTAATGCATTTTCTCTACCACCCAAGGTCAGTACCAAAGACTTCAATATGCCATACTGCAACTTCAACTATGTACAGTCTATAAGCAAGATGTGCTATGGTTTTACTGCAAGGTAGCAAGTTAGAAAGTAAGAACACAGAAGAAGAAGCAGGTATTACAAACAAAATTATTTTGCTGGTTCAAGCAATTTTAACTTATCCTACTTTAAAGGTGGCTTGCATATTACTTATGATTTATTCTATCATGTCTTTGACCTTTATACATCAGGCTAGCACATAAAGAAAAATCAACTAATTTATGATTGTGATGGATTTTCAGTGTAGCCTTTTTTTTGACATAAACATGAAATGCCTCAGTTTTCCCATATTGGAAGTGGGAGAAGAATTGTGATGCAATATAATGTTAAACTATTCACTGTTACTAGCAGAAGTTTAAATATTTTGGCCATATGGTCATTGGCCTGTTAAGTTTGAATTACTATGCAAATTGGTCTTCTAGTCTTGATAGTTAGAAACTGCTAATTCATGTCAGCTCTAACCTAGTATTATGGATATGTCGAGAACGAGTTCAAATAGGAAAAGCCAATTAGTGGATGGTGCAAGAAGTATCTTACGGCAAGGAGTCGCTATTAGCCTTTTACCAAGAATTCACAAGGTACTGTCACGAACTTAGTAGGAATTGTCTAAATCATGAGGTATCATTGCAGCAATGTCACGGATTTAGCTGAAATTACCTATGTTGTAAGGCACCTTTGCGTCCGTGTCACGAAATGAGTTGGGATTGTCTAAGTTGTGAAGCACCCTTGCGCCAATGTCACGGACTTAGTTTGGATTGCCTAAGCCATGAGATACCTTTCCGTTATCTGTTCGCAAAGAGTCAACCTACATGCAACCTCACTCGGGTCCCGTAGGACCTGTAAAAAAGTAATTGATTAGTTTGAAAGCGAACGACGGACAAGTCCTGACGTCTCGCGAAGAGGATAGCTTTACAAGTAATTTAGCAAACACTCGGTGTGCAAACGAGAAAGGAGAGGAAGGAGTAAACAAAGACTTTAGAAGGCAAATGAATAGTTGCAAGTCCACAAACGACTCCTCACCGGGTGTCGGGCGCGATGACAAGTTCTCATAGACTTAGCGTGCGAACTTGTGAAATTCAATCATTGCTCAACACTACCCCAAACCACTATCTAGGCAAGTGTCACCTGGGGGGTTCCAGGATGCTGAGATGATCGACGTTTTGCACTGCATTACAGTCTGCAGAAACAAGTCATGGCATGTGAAAACAAGACCATTTTGGGGTAGTTTTGCCCGTTATAGTGAGCAGTTGTTTTGCAGTGCTATGATTTGTTCTTGCTCATAGTTTTCAAGCAAAAGCACAAAACTAAGGCAAAACACACTATCAAACATCTATACAAGTACACAAAAGCAATGAACGGTTTGTTGACGAAGTTATTGTAGGTGCGGGACGACGGCAGCTAATTATTGCTAATATGTTGTTAAGTCTTAGAAAGATGTAAAGTTATGATTTTGAGGAAGAACAGCACTCTTTATTGGCTCATGATGAAATTTACTACTGTTTTCAATAGTTGAAGATATTAAATTATCCTCCTCGTAAAAGTAATGGATTTTTTTTGTGTTCTTTAACTGATATTTTGGCATTCTGGATGTTGACTGCTGGCATATGATAAATTATGAACTCAATGAATCTCAAAGTCTATGTGCTCATGAGGTAAAAAGAGAATGCTCGAAGGACGAATAAGAAGCAATGAAGACAGATGTAAACTGGCTAGTAGTTTCTGATTTCAACCAATGGACATTTCTATTAACTAACTTTTTCTTAATAAACGTATAGCATGCCCGTAATGAAAGAACTTGAGGCTCCATTGAACAAGGTTATATTATGGGTTAAAGATGTAGATACTGATAGTAGTGTAGTGAATCTCATATACTAAAAGGGCATACTCTTGCAAGGAGGAAATATTTAGTAAATTATACAGGATAAGGTTTGAGATATAGATTGAGACCTATGTACAACAATGGTGGAGCAGCTACATTATTGTTTCTAATGTCATCTTTAACTGAGATCTTATACCAAAATGGCATTTTGTGACAGATGACATATTTTTAGGCTATATACCACATTGAAGGACTTCAAAATGTGAGACAACCCTATTCTCATTCCAAAATTACCTTAGAAGTATTAGAATGGGAAATCATCATTAAGAAAGCATGGCAAGATGTTTTGCAGTTGCATTCCTTTTCATAAAGCTGATATTTGTAGTGTGATGACTTATTGTTGAGTCTGATGGTCATACGAAGCCTAGTACAAATAATCTTAGTGAACTGCCGCCAAAACTAGCCATGCAGGCAAAAGTGTCCTACTCGTGCCCCATGCCTCAAAATCAACATAGGCACTATTGAATGCAGAAGAGGCCCAGACTCTCAGAAAGGTGGCCCATACATTAAAGCAGGTAACCTTGTGGTGAGCATTGTGATTAGGCAGGCAAGACAAGCATGTGCATGTATGTTTAGCATTTGCCTAACATGACCATCTTTATGACAGAGCACAACATCTCTCGTTTGCTTGAGTTTCAAGGGTTGCAAGTTAGAGAGCCTTCTTGCACTATTGTATCTGAGGCTGCTGAAAGGTAATACAGAGTGGGTTTAGATCTAGCATTCAATTGATTGGTAGTTGAAATGGGATTTAATCAGGTTTGGTCTAGTTTTTGTTGATTAGTTTTAGTTAGTATTTTTCTTCTTTGTTTTTGTTTCGATTGGTAATTGATGTGACAGGAGGCTTGCCGAATGGATAGAAACACGTGATAAACAGATGAGGTGACAGTAAAACCACATTCTTTTTGCCCTCACCATATGTGGATAGGCTTTGGCCTCAGTCTTGCATGTTGTAGTAGTTAAGATAGCTAGGGTATTATTATATTGCTTTGGAGTCAAACAGAGAACAAGAAAGCTGCAGGTTCCTTCCAAGGGTAAACCATTATCGTAAGTGCCGGAGATAAATGAACTCATTATCCTGTAAGGGCTGGTGCTTGCAAACCTGATTATTGTGGAGTTTGATGCATTCAAAGAGAGAAAAAAGACTACTTTATAAACTGGTTTCTCTTAGACTAAACTTCAAACTGATGAATGTTCTAGAGAACCGGCATGCTTCATATGGATTACTGAAACTTGCTACCAAATAGTCATGAAGTTAAATAAATGGTCAATAAGTCTGTTTGATTTGATAGGTGGACATCTACTGTTGTTTTGATAGAATGGGCACTACTCTAAATTGTATATGCACATAATCTTTGTCAAAAACAATATTTGCCTTCTTTTTCCTGTGTGAGTCTGCAGCCATAAATGATAGAGAACACATTTTCTACATCAATGCTTGAAAAGGAAATCAGATGTTCCTTTGGAAAGATGTGAGAACAAATTCTCATCCACACATTCTGATGTGAAACTTATCTGATTATGCCACTAGTCTTGTTCTGCATCTTGCTTCTGCTGGAATGTTGGATGGACTTTGTGCAAAATCTTTGGTACAATGAGGTTTGCAGTTTAATTGTGCCGTCTGTGATTTTGTTTTGCAATTGATCTTGCATCGCGACTTGCAATGTTGCTTCACAATTTCTCTTCAATACTTTTGGTACTAATTTAGATTTTTTTTCCTAGCTCACAAGAGCTGTTGTTTTTGCATCAGTAAGTATAAGAATTGGGTTTCACTCTTCCTGATGGTTAATCTATGTGCTTGATGTTCAACACATATCTTGATACAGGCTTCTCTTGACAGTGCTTTCCTCTAGCTCTCATGATATGTCCATGGCAATTTACTGTGACAGTTCTTGACCATTTTGCTAAATCTGTATAAGTCCATGTGTTTGCTCCTCAATCGAGTTTCTTTGTACTTAGATGGATTTTTAAAAAATAGTCCTTAAGCATATTTGCCCTTTAAATTTTAATATAATATATATTATTTGAAATATTAAAATCATATATATATATATATATATATATATAATTTGAGTTTTATAAGAAATATGAAAAATCATCATCTTTATAGTCTCACACATATATACATATATATCTTTGGTGTCCCAACTAAACCTACATATACATACATACATACATACATACATATATATATATATATATATATATATATATATCTTTTGAAATATTAAATATATATAGATATATTATTTGAGTTTCATAAGAAATATGAAAATCATCAACTTTATACTCTCTCTCTCTCTCTCTCTCTCTCTCTCTCTCTCATACACACATATATATATATATATATATATATATATATATATATATATATATATTATATTTATATTTATATATATATTTATTTATTTATTTGGTGTCCGAGCTAAACCCAACTATAGGTGCCAGCTCGGGTTGTCGCGGGGTGAGTACCTGCTTCGTTACGAAGAACCAATTTAGAAGTACCCCTTCGGACTACGCCGTATTAGATCTGAAAGGGATAGCTACACCGCTTTCTTGGAACTGCGACCGGGTCGAGATGCGGCATCCTCTCTGGTCGTCACCCTCCCGCCGGAAGCGCCACCGCCGCCTCCTCCTCGCGGCCGTCGTCTCCACCGCTCTTTTCCTCCTCTTCATCTCCACCAGGCCCGTCGAGCCCTCCGACGGCATCGTCCTCGGCTCCCGTGTCGGCGATCGGCCCAATCGGGAGGAGGATATCGGGACTCAACAGGAGGAGGAGGAGGTTGTGGAGGGAGGAACCGATAGAGCCTCCTGCGCTATTGTGGAGAAGATGGGCGAGGCCTTCGCTGACAGCTCCGAGATGGAGAGCTTAAGGGTGAGGGAAGTCATCAAACGCCACTTCGATCTCCATGGTATATTACAAATTCAAGCACGAGTTGTTCTCAGATATACTTTGTTTACAGACACTGCTTGTGTTTCTATCACGATTTTTTTTTCCAATTCTTTGCAAAGGGGTAAGTGGTGAAGGCGGGATTCGAAGCTAGCTGACACCTTCAAAATGGGATGACCGAGATTGTTAGGTGGGTTGAGATCATGATCTTGATTCAGGTCTTGTGACTTGGGCTAAAGGGCAATTGTCATGATAAGGGAAAGATAGATAAATGATTGTTTAGCAGGGCTAGCTAATATTCATCACCGAAGTAAGATGGAGACTTTCAAGAACCAAATCTGGTTATCTAAGAGTCAAATTTAGGAGATAATTTTGAGCGTTTTGAGTACACTTAGGGAATGATTACGTGTATTTTAAATAAATTGTAGAAAAAGCCCCTAGCATTTAAGTATATTGTAGGTCATGGATGAGTTAGAATTACTAATTTATGTTTGATATGTTCTACCGACGGTAAAGGTATTCTTGAATTAATTTGGAACAATTAGTCATCCATAATCAGTTTTCTAGCAGTGGGCTTTATGCAGGTGATGAACAACAAAATAGATGCCAGAACAAGTCAGATTAATCATTAAATAATGATTCTCTCATTGATCAAGCTAAGTTTATACAGTGCAAGTTTCAGAGGAAATGCTGATGGTCAATTTTGGATAGTTATGCAGTAAACCAACAAATTTTCATATCAGTACAAACCACGACTTAAGCTTTATCATTAGTGAATTTCAGTAGAAGTCTGTGATCCACCATGAACCTCATGCAATTTGCTGCCCTTTTTAGTTTTTATGGGTTTGGCTACTTTACAGTTATCTGTGGAGTGTGGATGCGTTTGACATTTACATTGCACATTCTAAAATTATTATCATCCATTTTATTAGATAAAGAAAATTATGTTGTTGTAAATACATTCTAATTTCTATCAATAATTTCAGTTGAGTCTACAGCTACAAAGGCATGGATGCATAGTTATACCGGAGGATTTATTTGAACTGTGATAAATGTCAGGTTTCTTTCTTTAAAGTTGTACAAGAAAACATGTAAAAAAATAATTTAATGAAGTTACCACTCAATACTAGATCAGAATGGAATAATAAATGTGAGACTTGATTTTTACTAGTTTGACAAAATATTGATACTTTTCAGTCAGCAATGGTAAGTGTTTTCACTTGCTTTTATTGTTTTATCTATTATGAACTAGTATAATTTAATGAATAATCTACAACAGGAAGCCCTATCTAGGACATGAAAATATTTTGACACATTTTGGAAAAACAAATGAGAAGCTGGGATGTTTTGACAGGTACGAGATTGGTGCATGAAGAGAATGAGCTTTTTTGCATGTATTTTAGAAACCACAAAACTTCATAGCTGACTTGGTCTGATCTTATTTTAGGAAATAACAATAATGCCTGATATGTAGTTTTTTGGGAAGATCTACTGGTCATCGTATGCTTGCTGGTGAGAAACCAGAGTGTTTAAGTGTAACAGACCTTGCAACCACAATTATGACTTCTGTAGGATAGCTAGCTATGCTGGTTCAGTTTTTACAAACTAGCTGGGTCTCTACTTGGTTACTTTCCCATGTTTTATAAGGAATGAACTTTAGATGATTTTTATTAATATTTTCTCTTTTGTTCATTTTCCTTCTTTCTTCAAGTCCACTATCATCTGGACTTTGTATTTCTAATTTACTCTCGGTAACTGGAAATAAGGTGGTCTTGTTTTTTCTCTTTCTCAAGTAAAATAATCAGAAGAATGAATGCAAAATATTCCCACCAAATCTAGTATGGTTGATTCTGGTACTGTTATAAAGATCATGTTGCAAAACTGTGAACAGTCATTAAAGTTTGTTTGATTATTACATTCTATGGTTACATAACAAAAACTCGCTGAATAATCTTCACAACTTTTTCAAATTCATGCATCTATCTTCTAGGTATCGTATGATTGGTTAAAGTTGTCACACTGTTGTATATCTTGCATTTATATGCTTATGCTCTTGAGTTTTATATGTTTTTTCTTACATTTATCTTAAGCCGATGTCTTACTTTTAGGTGTCCACATGTTGAACACTTCAATCTTCTTGGAAGATAATCAACTTGTCTCTTTATTTATGGGACCTACTTGCTGTTCAATGTTTATGATGCTTCCTTGTAGATTTTCACCTTTCAGCATATCTGGGTTTGATATAATTTTGTTGTTCCTTTTTAAATTTAAGACCTTTAGCTACTATTTTTTAAAAATAATTTCTGGAAAGTAATGCCAAAATTTTGAGTTGGGAAAGTCACCTGATTAAATTTCAGCCTCATTTGTAATGATTAAAATGTGCTGAAGAAACTAATATTTTAGAGCTTAGTTGGTTACTTATATGTTTGCAATTAATCAACTGAATTGTGCATATTAACTGAATTGAGTTCAGCTTAACTTTGCCAAATACTTGAAAAATGAGAATGTTGAGAAGGCTTTGACTGTTTTAATCATATCAAAAATCACCATCTGCTCTAATTTTAAATAGGTAAGTCAAGAAATAGGTTCAAAGTGAAAGCTTTACTTGTTTAACTTGTCAGGGGCTGCTAGAGTACGAGAGCTACCTGCACACCAGTTTTGTCGACAAGGTTTTGTGATAGGCAAGGCATCAGAGGCGGGTTTTGGAAATGAAATATACAAGATTTTAACTGCAGCAGCTTTAAGTGTTATGCTAAATCGATCCTTGATCATTGGGCAAACCAGGCATATTAATACTCCCTTCAGCTATGTTCTTCTATGCAAGTGGCTTTGTGAATGCTTAACATTGGAAGGATATAAAAGTTTTTTGAATAACTCTCTGAATATTCTGTTTGTATTTTTACTCTTGGTTTGATCAATCACCTTTTTCAGTATTCATGCATATTGCTACCTCCTATCATCACTTGTTAGGACTCTGCTTCTTTGGTGTAAATGATGCAGTATACAATTTATCAATATGTTGCCTGATGTTTGTGATAACTGAAGAACGAATTAGTAGGCTATATTAATTGGAAGAATGTTCTCAGTAGAGAGCCTTCATTTTTTTCTTACAGGCAGCTGTATCCTTTTGGGGATTACATTTCTTTTACCAACATTTCATTTACTCTGAAAGAAGTCAAGCATTTATGGAGAAAGCATGATTGTGCTGTTAAATATGGGAGGAGATTAATAATGAGAATTGATAACTTCGAACATCCAGCAGAGACAAATGTTCTTTGTAGTGATTGGAAGAGCTGGAAGCATCCTATCATCTGGTGAGTCCATGTTGAAGTAACTTGTATGGTAAATTATACTAATGGTTGTGTTTACAGACTTCACAGATTTCAGGATTCTGTTATGCTATCAGGATGTTGTATAAAAAATTGGTACAAGTTTTTTATCCACTACTAAAGAAATGACAAAACATACAAAACTCTTCCCTTGTAGGACCATGGTTAATCATACCCCTCCATATCAAATAAGGCTTGTTTTTACTTTCTAGGTTATCTTTTCTGAGTTAAATGCCTCATCTTTTTAATTTGTTTTTTCTTAAGTGGGAAAGTCAAACCTAGCGCATGTTTTTCCCTCCTGAAAAATAATTTTGTATCATGTTTTGACATGGAAGAAAAAAAAAGACAAAAATATGAAACACATTATCTGCCAGCTTCATCGTTGTTTTATGCTAAATTGGTTATTATTTGTGGTTTACTTTAAGCACTTGTGTGCTGCTCTATCTAATTTTTTTCCTCTGAGCCATAGCATGAGAGCCACCCGAGGCTTTAATTTTTTGGTCAATTTTGATATTTTTTTCTGAATACTCATAAAACAATCGATTTTAATGGTGTGGACCGGATCTGACTGTAGATTCTGTTAGCTACAGGTTCCAAGGCACCACAGATGCAGTGGCCATTCAGTTTTTTTTGAAGAATGTACATCCTCAAATGAAAAATGCTGCTTTAGTTCTCTTTGGGCGGGAAGACTCACTAGAATCTAGGCCTAATGTGTTTGGTGAGCTGATGCATGTAATTCTATCTCCTACACAAGCGATTGAAGAAGCTGTTGATTGGGTTTTGCAAGGTGCGGATCCTGATGTTGTGCTTCACATGCGGATGATGACTAACAGGTAACTGGTTTTGCCTTAAACCTCTGATGCTTCGTTAATTGGGCAGTATGACTATAATCACTGGTCTTGAAACTTTACTCCTTGGCCTTTGAGCAAGCAGTATCTCTCTGGTTTCAGAACAATGCCCTAATAATTCCTTGTTATGATACTTGTTGAACAACTTGCCATATTTGGTGACAACATCAGCAACTGTAATTAATCTGCAATTGAAAAAAATCATGTAGATGGTTTAATTGAAGTCTCAAACTTACAATGACTTACTAAAAATATCTTGGATGCTGTTCTAAGGTCTATACGAGCAATACAGGCTGCAGTACAATGCATCAAGAGGGCACTAATCAGCTTTCAGCAGCAGATTGCAAAACCTAGGGTGGTTTTGGTCTCTGATACACCATCGTTCATCACGGAGATTACTCCCTACCTGGCTGAATTTGCAGAAGTAAAAATCTCTTCTTTTGTTTTTTTTTTTGGCAATGGATGGTCATTAGTTCCCCTTTCATGAAGGTTTGACTTGATATTCTGTCGAAATGGAACACAACACGAACACAATGCAAACATGTATACTTTCATTACCAGTTCTTTATTTCAATAAAAGATGCATTTTGACTAACTTTCACTTTGAACAGGTACTTCATTTTAATTACAAGTTCTTCCAGGGGAATAGTTCTGTTGGGAACATGGGCACACTAAAGCAGGTATCATGCCTAATTTGAATGGTTTTACAAGATCATATTGACAGCAATGCAAAAGCAGCATCATACATCCCTTGTTTCCTTTAATCTTCGATTTATATCTAAAACCATGTTTGTAGTCTTTGACTCTGGTTCCTTATCTTTTCTTGCTGGAAGTAAACTCTATTGTTCATCAGAAATAATCTACCATTCGGATGGTGATTGGGTTTCTTCTGTATTTTTACAACTTGGTCCCTTTCTGGTGAAAAGATGGATTTTTGTCATCACTTCTGGAGTATCACATTTTTGTGGTTAGGATTGTCCGGTACTCTTTTGTGTTCTACCGAAATCTTGTCCGAATTGACAAGTTTGACCTGTTGTCTGAAACTTGTTACCTGATTCCCCTTTCTATTGACTCACCTACTGCATTCATTTAGAAACCAATAACAGTTACAAGTTGACTCTTTTTTTTGTCTTCAGTCTGATTTTAGAGTCAAGGACTGGGGCCCTGCACCCAGATGGGTGGCATTTGTGGATTTCTTCCTAGCATCGCGAGCCAAACATGCTGTGGTTTCTGGAGCACACCGTCGTGTTGGTACAACTTATGCACAGCTGATTGCAGCACTGGCAGCAGCAAATCGACATGGTATGCTCCCCACAACTTCATCTCGATCCCCTGTCTTGTGAGTAATGGTCAGCTCTCTGGCTTCACAGGTAAAGATCCCTCGGGCACCAACTTTAAGTTCTTCAGCAGCTTCCAGAGTAACCTGTTGGTTGATGGTCTCAGAAACCAGATTGGATGGGGCCACATCTGGAACAGATTTGCTGGTCCTCTGAGCTGTCGCCACCAGTCCCACCAGTGTGCCCTGACGCCGCTCCTCCCACCGGCCTGGTGGGATGGTGAGTGGCAAAGCCCCATTCCTCGAGATATCCAGAGACTAAAATCCTATGGTGTTACTCTAACGGAGAATGGCGATGTCGTCGAAAGCCACCTGCAGGCCTTCTGTAGATCCAGGGAAGATCGTGTCAAAACCCTAAAAATCATTAGCCAGTGAAAGAATTCCGATGCCTGTGGAGACCAAACTGTTGTCAGCATGCTTGCGGACTTGCCACGAGCACCATCTATCATCCACAGAGGGTTATGTTCCTGGTGTGTGAATGCTTGCTGCATGCATCAAGGGCCATTTTACAGAGGCTGTTACTCGGTTCAACTCATACGCAACGTCATAGGTAACTTGCCATTGCCTTTTCAACTCATAGCTTGTTTCCTAAGAACCAATTTCGTTCACATCACGTTGGATATATGATTCATATGTTGCAGTGGCCTAATCATGATCTAAGTGATCAAAATACAGATCGTAGAAACAATCTTCTTACCTGCAGTAGTGAGTACGGTGTATCTTAACCATCAGAAAATTTTCTTTGGATTTTTTTATAAAAAATTAATCTAGTGTTTTTTAGATCGTGTGATCGAGAAATGAGATTATGTTTTTTCTCATAATGAAAGAGGGTGAGTCGCACGAATATAAAAGAGACTTTAAAGGGTTCTGCGGTGGTCTCCGCGACAGCAGAGCAGCCTCAGACTACGCTAAGCATTGTGTGGCTCTACTTTTATGTCTTACAAAATGGTTGGCGACGAGGCCCCACGTCGTGCCTCAGACTACATGCTTTATTGACCATTCTACGTTTCTGTTTTCTTCTGTGGTCAAACGCCCAGCACCGATACCGATACTGATACCGATACCGATGGGCTGCTACAAAGATATCCTTTTACTTTAATGTAGCATATATTATCACTTAAAAGTACATAGACTTAGCAACTGATTTAATCTAAAAAAGTAAAAAAGCAATGCTATATGCATAAGTTTGTTTATTTTCTCTTCTCCCTGCATGTTTTCAGCGAAAATAGAATGACAACTTTTTAAACTGTCAAGTAAAAAGAGGCTAAATGACAGAAAAAAAAGGGTCTCGGTCAATATTACGTTGACCAGTCAGTCACGCAAGCTTTCCGTAAATTTTTCAGTTTGCAGGAATATAATAATCGTACTGTGAATGATGCCGACAATATTGTACAGAAACCCGTCGGAGTTGACTGCCTTGTCAGTGGAGCATACCCTGTGGGCCCACCATCTCCCGGTCACAGCACGTGAAAGTATTACGTACAGTGTATCAATCGTTCATATATTCGTTGATTCCCACTTTCCTTCTTCGGATCAAGCGCTTCCGCTCTTTAACCCTAATCCTGATAATTTATTGTGGAAATCCATCTGAGGATTTCTTCCACAAGGTATTCCCTTCGATCCACTCCTGGTTCGCGGATCCTGCACCCCCGCAACCCCCCCCCCCCCACCCATCCGATCTCTTTCGCTTCTAGGCCTCGCCGTTCCTTCTCGATTCCGCTACAGAAGGTACGGCTTCTTTTTCTTTGTTTGCCGACTTGTATTTTGTTCTAGCACGGGAATTCTTGCTGGTGGATGAACTAATAGGTCATTATTTGATTGCCCTTTTTTCCATTTCTTGTTTTGGATTTGATTGGTAATAGATTGGAGAGGACAAATGCCAGAAGAGGATTTGGTCGAGCTCAAGTTCCGGCTGTGTGATGGATCCGACATCGGTCCGATACGCTACTCTTCTTCCTCCACCGTTGCCATGCTCAAGGAAAGGATTATCTCGGAATGGCCGCGAGGTACGACTTCCTGTTTCTCTTTATTACATCCATTGGTCAAAATCTCTTTTTTACTGTGAATCTCTTGAAAAGAAATTTCCGTCTTTGTTTACCCTCGGCTTCCTGTATCTTTCGTTAAGTCGAGATCTTTTTCTGGTGAATCCGCTGTTTTGCTTCTTTTCTGTGTCGAGCTTGTTGCCTCCGTGTAGAAGATTTTGCAAACTTAGCTCGGATATCACTTCTGTTGTTTGGTTGGATTTCAGGTGCTGTATATGACGTTGAGTTGTGAAGCTGTTCTAGCTTTGACAGATGGCAACCTAAAACGAATGAAGCGTGTCATGTCTATTAACTCAAATAGATATCTCAAATGAACAATAGGCAGATGATGAGTTCATCGATTGTCAGATAGGGATCAACCAAATAACCATCAGTGCATAATTGAGAGACAAGGTTCCGAACATAATACTAGGCCCGGGTGCTCTGTCATACAATTTAGTGCTATTGAAAATATGAATTTTTAGATTTGAGATATCTATTTGAAGCTGTATATGACCTTGCGTTGTGAAGCAGTTCTAGCGATGACAGACAGAAACCTAAAACGAATGAAGTGTGTCTTGTCTACTAACTCAAATAGATATCTCAAATGAACTATAGCCAGATGATGAGTTCATCGATTGTGAGATGGGGATCAACTAAATAACCATCAGTGCATAATTGAGAGACAGGGTTCCAAACATAATACTAGGCCCTGGTGCTCTGCCATACAATTCAGTGCTATCGAAAATATGAATTTCTAGATTTGAGATATCTATTAGAAGCTGTATATGACGTTGCGTTGTGAAACTGTTCTAGCTTTGATAGACAGCAACCTAAAACGAATGAAGTGTGTCTTGTCTACTAACTCAAATAGATATTCAAATGAACTATAGGCAGATGATGAGTTCATCGATTATGAGATGGGGATCAACCAAATAACCATCGGTGCATAATTGAGAGATAGGGATCCGAACATAATATTAGGCCCTGGTGCTCTGCCATACAATTCAGTGCTATTGAAAATATGAATTTCTAGATTTGAGATATCTATTTGAAGCTGTATATTACGTTGCGTTGTGAAGCTGTTTTAGCTTTGACAGACACCAACCTAAAATGAATGAAGTGTGTCTTGTCTACAAACTCAAATAGATATCTCAAATGAACTATAAGCAGATGATGAGTTCATCGATTGTGAGAAGGGGATCAACCAAATAACCATCAGTGCATACTTGAGAGACAGGGTTTCGAACATAATACTAGGCCCCGGTGCTCTGCCATACAATTCAGTGCTATTGAAAATATGAATTTCTATATTTGAGATATCTATTTAAGGCTGTATATGACGTTGCGTTGTGAAGCTGTTCTGGCTTTAACAGACAAGAACCTTAAACGAATGAAGTGTGTCTTGTCAACTAACTCAAATAGATATCTCAAATGAACTATAGGCAGATGATGAGTTTATCGATTGTGAGACGGGGATCAACCAAATAATCATCAATGCATAATTGAGAGACAGGGCTCCGAACATAATACTAGGCCCTGGTGCTTTGCCATACAATTCAGTGCTATTGAAAATATGAATTTCTAGATTTGAGATATCTATTTGAAGCTGTATATGACGTTGCGTTGTGAAGCTGCTCTAGCTTTGACAGATAGCAACCTAAAACGAATGAAGTGTGTCTTGTCTACTAACTCAAATAGATATCTCAAATAACTATAGACAGATGATGAATTCATCGATTGTGAAATGGGGATCAACCAAATAACAATCAGTGCATAATTGAGCGACAGGGTTCCGAAAATAATACTAGGCCTTGGTTCTCTGTCATACAATTCAGTGCTATTGAAAATATGAATTTTTAGATTTGAGATATCTATTTGAAGTTGTATATGACATTGCGTTGTGAAGCTGTTCTAGCTTTGACAGACAACAACCTAAAACGAGTGAAGTGTGTCTTGTCTACTAACTCAAATAGATATCTCAAATGAACTATAGGCAGATGATGAGTTCATCGATTGTGAGATGGGGATCAACCAAATAACCATAAGGGCATAATTGAGAGACAGGGATCCGAACATAATACTAGGCCCTGGTGCTCAGCCATACAATTCAGTGCTATTGAAAATATGAATTTCTAGATTTGAAATATCTATTTGAAGCTGTATATGACGTTAAGTTGTGAAGTTGTTCTAGCTTTGACAGACAGCAACCTAAAACGAATGAAGTGTGTCCTGTCTACTAACTCAAATAGATATCTAAAATTAACTATAGGTAGATGATGAGTTCATCGATTGTGAGATGGGGATCAACCAAATAACCATCAGTGCATAATTGAGATAAAGGGTTCCGAAAATAATACTAGGCCTTGGTGCTCTGCCATACAATTCAGTGCTATTGAAAATATGAATTTCTAGAATTGATATATCTTTTTGAAGCTATATATGACGTTGCGTTGTGAAGCTGTTCTAGCTTTGACAGAAACACCAACCTAAAACAAATGAAGTGTGTCTTATCTACTAACTCAAAAAGATATCTCAAATAAACTATAGGCTGATGATGAATTCATTGATTGTGAAATGGGGATCAACCAAATAACCATCGGTGTATAATTAAGAGACAGGGTTCCGAAAATAATACTAGGCCCTGGTGCTCTGCCACACAATGCAATGCTATTGAAAATATGAATTTCTAAATTTGAGATATCTATTTGATGCTATATATGACGTTGCATTGTGAAGCTGTTCTAACATTGACAGACAGCAACCTAAAACGAATAAAGTTTGTCTTGTCTACTAACTCAAATAAATATCTCAAATGAACTATAGACAGATGATGAGTTCATCGATTGTGAGATGGGGATCAACCAAATAACCATCAGTGCATAATTGATAGACAGGGTTCCGAACATATTACTAGGCCTTGGTGTTCTGCCATACAATTCAGTGCTTTTGAAAATAAGAATTTCTAGATTTGAGATATCTATTCGAAGCTGTATATGACGTTTCGTTGTGAAGCTGTTCTAGCTTTGATAGACACCAACCTAAAACGAATGAAGTGTGTCTTGTTTACTAACTTAAAAGATATCTCAAATGAACTATAGGTAGATGATGAGTTCATCTATTGTGAGATGGGGATCAACCAAATAACCATCAGTGCATAATTGAGAGAAAGGTTTCCGAAAATAATACTAGGCCTTAGTGCTCTGCCATACAATTCAGTGCTATTGAAAATATGATTTTCTAGATTTGAGATATCTATTTCAAGCTGTATATGACATTACATTGTGAAGCTATTCTAGCTTTGACATACAGCAACCTAAAACGAATGAAGTGTGTCTTGTCTACTAACTCAAATAGATATCTCAAATTAACTATAGGCAGATGATAAATTCATTGATTGTGAAAAGGGGATCAACCAAATATCCATCCGTGCATAATTGAGAGACAGGGTTCCAAAAATAATAGTAGGCCCTGGTGCTCTGCCATACAATTCAGTGCTATTGAAAATATGAATTTCTAGATTTGAGATATCTATTTGAAGCTATATATGACATGACGTTTTGAAGTTGTTCTAGCTTTGACAGACAGCAACCTAAAACGAATGAAGTGTGTCTTGTCTACAAACTCAAATAGGTATCTCAAATGAACTATAGGCAAATGATGAGTTCATCGATTGTGAGATGGGGATCAACCAAATAACCATCAGTGCATAATTGAGAGACAGGGTTTCGAACATAATACTAGGCCCTGGTGCTCTCCAATACAATTCAGTGCTAATGAAAATATGAATTTCTATATTTGAGATATCTATTTAGGCTGTATATGACGTTGCGTTGTGAAGTTGTTCTAGCTTTGACATACAGGAACCTAAAACGAATGAAGTGTGTCTTGTCAACTAACTTAAGTAGGTATCTCAAATGAACTATAGGCATATGATGAGTTCATCGATTGTGAGACGGGGATCAACCAAATAACCATCAGTGCATAATTGAGAGACAGGGCTCCGAACATAAAACTTGGCCCTGGTGCTTTGCCATACAATTCAGTGATATTGAAAATATGAATTTTTAGATTTGAGATATCTAGTTGAAGTTGTATATGACGTTGCGTTGTGAAGCTGTTCTAGCTTTGATAGATAGCAACCTAAAACGAATGAAGTGTGTCTTGTCTACTAACTCAAATAGATATCTCAAATGAACTATAGGCAGATGATGAGTTCATCGATTGTGAGATAGGTATCAACCAAATAACCATCAGTGCATAATTGAGAGACAAGGTTCCCAACATAATACTAGGCCCGAGTGCTCTGTCATACAATTTAGTGCTATTGAAAATATGAATTTTTAGATTTGAGATATCTATTTGAAGCTGTATATGACCTTGCGTTGTGAAGCAGTTCTAGCTATGACAGACAGAAACCTAAAACGAATGAAGTGTGTCTTGTCTACTAACTAAAATAGATATCTCAAATGAACTATAGGCAGATGATGAGCCATCGATTTTGAGACTGAGATCAACCAAATAACCATCAGTGCATAATTGGGAGACAGGGATCCGAAAGTAATACTAGGCCCTGGTGCTCTGCCATACAATCCAGTGCTATTGAAAATATGAATTTCTAGTTTTGAAATATTTATTAGAAGTTGTATATGATGTTGCGTTGTGAAGCTGTTCTAGCTTTGACAGACACCAACCTAAAACGAATGAAGTGTGTCCAATCTACTAACTCAAATAGATATCTCAAATTAACTATATGTAGATGATGAGTTCATCGATTGTGAGATGGGGATAAACCTAATAACCATCAGTGCATAATTGAGAGAAAGGGTTTCGAAAATAATACTAGGCCTCGGTGCTCTGCCATACAATTCAGTGCTATTGAAAATATGAATTTCTAGAATCGAGATATCTATTTGAAGTTGTATATGACATTGCGTTGTGAAGCTGTTCTAGCTTTGACAAACACCAACCTAAAGCAAATGAAGTGTGTCTTGTCTACTAACTCAAATAGATATCTCAAATAAACTATAGGCAGATGATGAATTCATCAATTGTGAAATGGGGATCAACCAAATAACCATCGCTGCATAATTGAGAGACAGGGTTCCGAAAATAATAGTAGGCCCTGGTGCTCTGCCATACAATTCAGTGCTATTGAAAATATGAATTTTCTAGATTTGAGATATTTATTTGAAGCTATATATGACATGACGTTGTGAAGATGTTCTAGCTTTGACAGACAGCAACCTAGAACGAATGAAGTGTGTCTTGTCTACTAACTCAAATAGATATATCAAATGAACTATAGGCAGATGATGAGTTCATCGATTGTGAGATTGGGATCAACCAAATAACCATCAGTGCATAATTGAGTGACAGGGTTCCGAACATATTACTAGGCCGTGGTGTTCTGCTATACAATTCAGTGCTATTGAAAATAAGAATTTCTAGATTTGAGATATCTATTTGAAGCTATATATGACGTTGCGTTGTGAAGCTGTTCTAGCTTTGACAGACACCAACCTAAAACGAATGAAGTGTGTCTTTTCTACTAACTCAAAAGATATCTCAATTGAACTATAGGGAGATGATGAGTTCATCGATTGTGAGATGGGGATCAATCAAATAACTATCAGTGTATAATTGAGAGAAAGGGTTCCGAAAATAATACTAGGCCTTGGTGCTCTGCCATACATTTCATTGCTATTGAAAATATGATTTTATAAATTTGAGATATCTATTTCAAGCTATATATGACATTACAATATGAAGTTGTTCTAGCTTTGACAGACAGCAACCTAAAACGAATGAAGTGTGTCTTGTCTACTAACTCAAATAGATATCTCAAATTAACTATAGGCAGATGATAAATTCATCGATTGTGAAATGGGGATCAATCAAATAACCATTAGTATATAATTGAGAGACATGGTTCCGAAAATAATAGTAGGCCCTGGTGCTCTGCCATACAATTCAGTGCTATAAAAAATATGAATTTTCTAGATTTGAGATATTTATTTGAAGCTATATATGACATGCCGTTGTGAAGATGTTCTAGCTTTGACAGACAGCAACCTAAAACGAATGAAGTGTGTCTTGTCTACTAACTCAAATAGATATATCAAATGAACTATAGGCAGATGATGAGTTCATCGATTGTGAGATGGGGATCAACCAAATAACCATCAGTGCATAATTGAGAGACAGAGTTCCGAACATATTACTAGGCCGTGGTGTTCTGCTATACAATTCAGTGCTATTGAAAATAAGAATTTCTAGATTTGAGATATCTATTTGAAGCTGTATATGACGTTGCGATGTGAAGTTGTTCTAGCTTTGACAAACACCAACCTAAAGCAAATGAAGTGTGTCTTGTCTACTAACTCAAATAGATATCTTAAATGAACTATAGGCAGATGATGAGTTCATCGATTGGGAGATGGGGATCAACCAAATAACCATCAGTCCATAATTGAGAGACAGGTTTCCGAACATAATTCTAGGCCCTATTGCTCTGCCATAAAATTTTGTGCTTTTGAAAATATGAATTTCTAAATTTGAGATAACTATTTGAAGCTGTATATGACGCTGCGTTGTGAAGCTGTTCTAGATTTGATAGACAACAACCGAAAATGAATTAAGTGTGTCTTGTCTACTAACTCAAATAGATATCTTAAATAAACTATAGACAGATGATGAGTTCATCGAATATGAGATGGGGATTAACCAAATTACTATCAGTGCATAATTGAGAGACAGGGTTCCGAATATAATACTAGGCCCAGGTGCTCTGCCATACAATTCAGTGCTATTCAAAATATGAATTACTAGATTTGAGATATCTATTTGAAGCTGTATATGACTTTGCGTTGTGAAGTTGTTCTAGCTTTGACAGACAACAACCTAAAACGAATGAAGTGTTTCTTGTCTACTAACTCAAATAGATATCTCAAATTAATAATAGGCAGATGATGAGTTCATCGATTGTGAGATGGTGATCAACCAAGTAACCATCAGTGCATAATTGAGCGATAGGGTTCCGAAAATAATACTAGGCCTTGGTGCTCTGCCATACAATTCAGTGCTATTGAAAATATGAGTTTTTAGATTTGAGATATCTATTTGAAGCTGTATATGATATTGCGTTGTGAAGCAGTTCTAGCTATGACAGACAGAAACCTAAAACGAATGAAGTGTGTCTTGTCTACTAACTCAAATAGATATCTCAAATGAACTATAGCCAGATGATGAGTTCATCGATTGTGAGATGGGGATCAACCAAATAACCATCAGTGCATAATTGAGAGACAGGGTTCCAAACATAATACTAGGCCCTGGTGCTCTGCCATACAATTCAGTGCTATCGAAAATATGAATTTCTAGATATGAGATATCTATTAGAAGCTGTATATGACGTTGCGTTGTGAAGCTGTTCTAGCTTTGATAGACGGCAACCTAAAACGAATGAAGTGTGTCTTGTCTACTAACTCAAATAGGTATCTGAAATGAACTCTCGGCAGATGATGAGTTCATCGATTGTGAGATGGGGATCAACCAAATAAATATCAGTGCATAATTGAGATATAGGGTTCTGAACATAATACTAGGCCCTTGTGTTCTGCCATACAATTCAGTGCTATTGAAAATATGAATTTCTAGATTTGAGATATCTATTTGAAGCTGTATATGGGGTTGCGTTGTGAAGTTGTTCTAGCTTTGACAGACAGCAACCTAAAACGAATGAAGTGTGTCTTGTCTACTAACTCAAATAGATATCTCAAATGAACTATAGCCAGATGATGAGTTCATCGATTGTGAGATGGGGATCAACCAAATTACCATCAGTGCATAATTGAGAGACATGGTTCCAAACATAATACTAGGCCCTGGTGCTCTGCCATTCAATTCAGTGCTATTGTGAATATGAATTTCTAGATTTGAGATATCTATTTGAAGTTGTATATGAGGTTGCATTGTGAAGCTGTTCTAGCTTTGACAGATAGCAACCTCAAATCAATGAAGTGTGTCTTGTATACTAACTTAAATAGCTATCTCAAATGAATTATCGGCAGATGATGAGTTCAGCGAATGTGAGATAGGGATCTACCAAATAACCATCAGTGCATAATTGAGAGACAGATTTCCGAACATAATACTAGGCCCTGGTGCTCTGCCATACAATTCAGGGCTATTGAAAATATGAATTTCTAGATTTGTTATATCTTTTAGAAGTTGTAAATTAAGTTGCGTTGTGAAGCTGTTCTGGCTTTGACAGACAGCAACCTAAAACGAATAAGTATGTCTTGTCTACTATCTCAAATAGGTATCTCAAATGAACTCTAGGCAGATGATGAGTACATCGATTGTGAGATGGGGATCAACCAAATAACTATCAGTGCATAATTGAGAGACAGTGTTCCGAACATATTACTTGGCCCTGGTGCTCTGCCATACAATTCAGTGCTATTGAAAAGATGAATTTCTAGATTTGAGATATCTATTTTAAGCTATATATGAGGTTGCTTTGTGAAGCTGTTCTAGCTTTGACAGACAGCAACCTAAAACGAATGAAGTGTGTCTTGTCTACTAACTCAAATAGATATCTCAAATGAACTATAGGCAGATGATGAGTTCATCGATTGTGAGATGGGGATCAACCAAATAACCATTAGTGCATAATTGAGAGACATGGTTCCGAACATAATACTAGGCCCTGGTGTTCTGCCATACAATTCAGTGCTATTGAAAATATGAATTTCTAGATTTGAGATATCTTTTTGAAGCTGTATATGACGTTGCATTGTGAAGCTGCTCTAGCTTTGACAGATAGCAACCTAAAACGAATGAAGTGTGTCTTGTCTACTAACTCAAATAGCTATCTCAAATGAACTATAGGCAGATGATGAGTTCATCGAATGTGAGATGGGGATCTACCAAATAACCATCAGTGCATAATTAAGAGACAGATTTCCGATCATAATATTAGGCCCTAGTGCTCTGCCATACAATTCAGTGCTATTGAAAATATGAATTTCTAGATTTGTGATATCTATTAGAAGTTGTAAATGACGTTGCGTTGTGAAGCTGTTCTGGCTTTGACAGACAGCAACCTAAAACGAATGAAGTCTGTCTTGTCTACTAACTCAAATAGATATCTCAAATGAACTAGGCAGATAATGAGTTCATCGATTGTGAGATGGTGATGAACCAAATAACCATCAATGCATAATTGAGGGACAGGGTTCCGAACATAATACTAGGCCCTTGTGCTCTGCCATACAATTCAGTGTTATTGAAAATAAGAATTTCTAGATTTGAGATATCTATTTGAAGTTGTATATGACGTTGCGTTGTGAAGCTGTTCTAGCTTTGGCAGACACCAACCTAAAATGAATGATGTGTGTCTTGTCTACAAACTCAAATAGGTATCTCAAATGAGCTATAGGCAGATGATGAGTTCATCGATTGTGAGATGGTGATCAGCCAAATAACCATCAATGCATAATTGAGAGACAGGGTTCCGAACATAATACTAGGCCCTGGTGATCTGCCATACAATTCAGTTTTATTAAAAATATGAATTTCTAGATTTGATATATCTAGTAGAAGTAGTATATGACGTTGCGTTGTGAAGCTCTTCTAGCGTTGACAAACACCAACCTAAAACCAATGAAGTGTGTCTTGTCTATTAACTCAAAAGATATCTTAAATGAACTATAGGTAGATGATGAGTTCATCGATTATGAGATGGGGATCAACCAAATAACCATCTTTGCATAATTGAGAGAAACGGTTCCGAAAATAATACTAGGCCTTGGTGCTCTGCCATACAATTCAGTGCTATTGAAAATATGATTTTCTAGATTTGAGATATCTATTTCTAGCTGTATATGACATTACATTGTGAAGCTATTCTAGCTTTGACAGACAACAACCTAAAACGAATGAAATGTGTCTTGTTTATTAACTCAAATAGATATCTCAAATGAACTACAGGCAGATTATAAGTTCATCGAGCGTGAGATGGGGATCAACGAAATAACTATCAGTGCATAATTAAGAGATAGGGTTCTGAACATAATACTTGGCCCTAGTGCTCTGCCATACAATTCAGTGCTATTGAAAAGATGAATTTCTAGATTTGAGATATGTATTTTAAGCTGTATATGATGTTGCGTTGTGAAGCTGTTCTAGCTTTGACAGACAGCAACCTAAAACGAATGAAGTGTGTCTTGTCTACTAACTCAAATAGATATCTCAAATGAACTATCGGCAGATGATGAGTTCATCGATTGTAAGATGGGGATCAACTAAATAACCATCAGTGCATAATTGAGAGATAGGGTTTCGAATATAATACTAGGCCGTTGTGCTCTGCCATACAATTCAGTGGTATTGAAAATATAAATTTCTAGATTTGAGATATCTATTTGAAGCTGTATATGACGTTGCGTTGTGAAGCTGTTCTAGCTTTGACAGACAGCAACCTAAAACGAATGAAGTGTGTCTTGTCTACTAACTCAAATAGATATCTCAAATGAACTATTGGCAGATGATGAGTTCATTGATTGTGAGATGAGGATCAACCAAATAACCATCATTTCATCATTGGGAGGCAGGGGTCCGAACATAATACTAGGCCCTGGTGCTCTGTCATACAATTCTGTGCTATTGAAAATATGAATTTCTAGATTTGAGATATCTATTTAAAGCTGTATATGACGTTGTATTGTGAAGCTGTTCTAGCTTTGACATACACGAACCTAAAACATATGAAGTGTATCTTGTCTACTAACTCAAATAGATATCTCAAATGAACTATAGGCAGATGTTGAGTTCTTCGATTGTGAGATGGGGATCAACCAAATAACCATCTGTGCATAATTGAGAGAATGGGTTCTGAACATAATACTAGGCCCTGGTGCTCTGCCATACAATTCAGTGCTATTGAAAATATGAATTTCTATATTTGAGATATCTATTTGAAGCTGTATATGACGTTGCGTTGTGAAGCTGTTCTATCTTTGACAGACATCAACCTAAAACGAATGAAGTGTGTCTTGTCTACTAACTCAAGTAGATATCTCAAATGAACTATATGCATATGATGAGTTCATCGATTGTGAGATGGGGATCAACCAAATAACAAGGTTCCAAACATAATACTAGGCCCTGGTGCTCTGCTATACAATTCAGTGCCATTGAAAATATGAATTTCTAGATTGTACAAATTGCTTTGGAAAGTTTTTTACTTAAGTTGTCCAGATAAATGTAAAAAAAAATAAAAATCCTAGAGCTGGATACATATCAGCTCTTTGCTCTTTTAACAAATTGTATATTTTTTGTTGACTAATTTTTGCATGATTCTATTTTATCTTGCTTGAAGGTTCTATTTTACTGGCTTCTACATGTATTCAGCTCGCTGGACTTTTTCTTATATGTTATTTGAACTTTTTTCTTTAGTTCTGTATTTATGACTTGGTTTGACTTGCAGTATGTGTATGTTAGTTCTGGACATCTTAAATATATGCAATGCTACAACTGTTTGCTTTTGTCTGTATTAAAAAGTTTTATCTGCAAGTTGGTGATTCGGTTACATTTGACAATCAGGATTTCTTTATTGTGTTTTTTTTTAGCTGTTATTTTCTTAGATTCATGTTATTTGCAGCATATGCTTTGCTGCTTTGTGATTTTTGTCTGTGCTGATTTCGTTAGTGACTTATTCTTATTCTGTCCTTTCATTTTGTTTTATTCTGTAGATAAGAAGATTATTCCTAGGGTCGTTAATGATGTCAAATTGATAAGTGGGGGCAAAATATTAGAGAACAACAAAACAATTGCCCAGTGTAGATCACCATTTGGTGAGCTTCCTGCAGGGGTTATCACCATGCATGTTGTTGTGCAACCATCATTGACTAAAATTAAAACTGGTAAGCTTGACCTTGTTTACTTGGATCTTGTTACTTCTTCTTGGAAGCTATGGAACTATCGTATCTTTTCTTACTCTCTGAAGTCCAATTATATTTATATGAAATTTCATGCCATTTGGTGCATTGCGTAGATTTCAATTGACTGGCAGCAGCTTGGTTCTAATATTAAGAATGACTCATTAAGTCTATCTGGGGTCTGATAGAATTTATTTGTGAAGTTTAAAGTGTTGCAGACATGCTGCATAAAAATATACACTATATTTGTATTTTTTAAGCCAAATTTCTAGGTTTTTTGCTAATCAGATGGGAGCTGAGTTTTCATGGGTACGATGATGCAATGAACTCACAGACCCGATACTACACCTATAGGATTTGTTAATGAGAGTATGCAACTGATTTAAACCAAACATAGTGAATTATCTGCCACTGGATGGATACCAATAGTACACATGCAAGTGAAAGGAGGTAAACTGAAGAAGAATTGTTAGAACAACAAAAAATGACAAAGCAGGCCTATACTAGAGAAGCAATCTTTTTTCCTTTCAATTAGTTGCAAGTGTTGATACTATTGTCTTTTTGGCTCAACACTTGAATATGCCTCTGTTAATCAGCTTAAGAGCAGACAGTACTTTGTCATGGTTTAAGATTTTTCAGAATAAAATTGTCTTGAAAGCTATTAAGTCCTTTTCCAAGTGGCTCTAAGGTGACTTGTTTAGTGATCTAAAACTGAACTTCCAAGGGAATAATTAGCTGACAGGTATGATTCAGATTAATGGCTGGTCATCACTTTAGTCTCCTGATTAGTGTCCATGTACATTCCTCAGACCAGCATGCAACTACAACATTTATATGCATTAAAAGATCAGATTTCAATAGGCTGGCTACTGAACAGTACTTTGCTAACATGAACCTTCCTAAGATTAATGGTTGCTTCTTTGTTTCAACTCAAAAAACAGCAGGGTGGTGAGGGTAGCCAAATGGTCTAGGCAACGCCGGTGCCAATGTTGAGCTTTTTTTTTGTTTGGAAAAACATTTTCGTCGATGTAACAGTAACACACACACAACAATGTCTACTTATTTGTCTGCCTATATACCATTGATTTTTTATTTTTCAAAAAAATCTTATATGATGCATTTTTTCTTCATTTTTAAATACATGATGCATGCTAACTCTTAATATAACACCAGAAAAGAAGGTCGACGAGTTTCCGAAAAAGACAACCTGTTCTTGCTCTATATTGTAGAGCAAGGAGAGAACTTCAGTGCTTGTGGCCAGCAGCAACGAAGTCATCTGCTGTTGGGCTTTATTGGCGGTGAGCAGAGATCAGAGGTGGACGTGCCTGTCTTCTGGGAAAGAACTGTCATATCTGTTTGGTGTAAGCTGTTGAAGAATCGGGTTTGCTGTATGGTTGTGCCATTTGTGTTGAGGGAGAGAGTGGCTCAAGGTCTATGTAAGGAGTAGATTGTACCTGTAGATCTCATCACAGATTTAGAGTTTTGGTTAAAACATATTTGTATATTGATTGCATTGGCTGCTAATTATTTAGATAAATACCAATGGTTCCGATGTTATACTCCATACTGTGTTATTTTGATCCAGACATGTTGATAATGGCTGGATGAAGGACATTGATGAAGCATTTCAGTGAGTTTTGAACAGGTCATGTAAACTTCACTTTCTTGTCAAACAGTATGCTACGGATATCATGAAATGCTTTACAAAACTAATGCCCCATTGGAGTCAATAAGTGAGCACTTACTGCACAAAATCAAAGCCCCAAGGCAAACTTTTATTTGAAGACATTTAAACTGACTGTAATTCTAGAAACTAGGCATTATTCGTATTTGTCTAGGATCTTTATGAAGTCGCTTTTTCCCTAATATAGTTTCTTTATCGAAACTTGGTATGTTGAGATTTTCTTTAGTTCAAGTTAGATTATAGATCTAATAAAAAATAATAATAGTTTTATTGGTTTTGAAATCTTGTATAATGGTTTATGTGAAGAATTAAAGTCATTTCAGAAACTCTGGTTACCAACAAGAAGTAAAAAATTTATAATCAACATGAAAAGAAATTAAATTTTAGAATAACTAATAAATTTTTTTATATTAATAATACAAAAAAAAAAATCAATCCATGTTGATTTTATATCCTAATTATTTATAGGCCAAGAATGTCTGAAACTAATTATATTCTCACAATTAATCTATAGTTTGACAATGTACAAAAATAACAAATAGATCATCAACCAACTCATGATGAGATTTATCATTGAGGAACGAATAATATACAATAAGGAACAACACTAGATATCTCGATTGACTTGCTATTCTTGATTACTACGTAATTTATCTTCCAAAGTCAACAATTGACTTGACTATTAATGATGATCTAGTTTTATTTCTACAAACTATCGAAAGTATAAATTTTGATAAATAAATTGATGCTACGAAAGATAAATTAAAATCTACATAACAAAATCAAGCACGTTAAAATTTTCTTCAAAGTTATAAGAAGGTTGAGTGTAAATGAGTTTTTAAGACAAAAATATAACTCAAACAATAGTATTAAATAAATATTATTTAAGAGATGGGCTGTTATGGGTCACAGAGAGAGAGAGAGAGATGGGATGAGAAATAGCATTTGTAGTAAGAATCCTGCATTTTTGGCGTGTGTAATAATAATCATTAGCCCTAATCAAGGTTTGGTTCAAACTGAAATCGAATCGGATGGAAACTAATATCATCTTTGGGCAATTCAATTCTAATTCTCAGGCTCGGAAAATCGAAACCGATGGTTTCGATTCCGATTCAAGCCGTTAGTTGTTGACCCAATGATCTAGTGCCTGATTTAAATGACCAATTTGCCCCTCTCAACATTCGTATAACGATTATTTTGGATATATATATATATATATATATATATATATATATATATATATATATATATATATATATATATATATATATATATATTATTTATTTATTTATTTATTTATTTATGTTAAGTGTTCTCGTCGTATTTTAAAATTATGTGTACAAAAAGATTTATGATTTCTTGAAACTTACTTTTCTCTCTAGTTAAGCAAGTAATTTCTTTCTTATAAAGTCATTAACAAGTAAGAAAGAGTGGGGCCTAGATTTTATAAATTAAATGATAAAAGACTTTAAAAGATTTTCAAATAATCTTCCTACCCGATTGAAATATACCTATGAATTTCTTAAAGAATATTTTGGAGTATAAAAACTATTTTGCACTTTTGTTATAAATAATGCTAGACAAGTTTGTTTATTTATGTCAACAACATTAGAAGACTTTTTTTGAGTTTAACATTAGAAGGGGACAAAATTATTATTATAAAGATGAAAAACCAAAGGTATTATCAGGCTCAAACTTTGAGTTTAATATATATCTAATAACTTTTTTTGTTTGGTATATGTCTTACTACTTTTTTCGAGCTTGATAACAACATTACAGGTATAGAATTTTTCATTCTTGAATAATAGACACGATATATAATAATATTTTTAATTTTGATAATGATTGCAAAGTAAATGCTAACAACACCTCCGATATCAACAAAAGCATCGGAGAAAGCCTTTAACGAATGAAACTTGATCGAGATCGACCACCAAGATAACTACTCATTTTGGATATATCAACCAAATAAACGATCCAAACATCCAACACCGAAAGCAAGAAAAAGTTTTATTATTTTAATATTTTTATATCAGTTTTTTTTAAAAGAAAATTGTATCCATTTTTAAAAATTTAAGAAAGAAAACTATGATTTTTTTGTGTTTTATATTATTTTTTGTTTAAAAATAGTACAAGAATTAACAATTCAAGACCAAACCGCCGGAACACCATTCTAAACCAACCAATCCTTCGACGATTCAATTCTGATTTAAAAAAATTGTAACCGAATTGGCTATCACTTTGCTTTCTTTTCATTGTGTACTTGTAAAACTTTTTTGACCAAGGATTACTGTACATTGCGCAAACAGTAATCCCCGCCTCGGCAAAAATTTGATGTTGCAACAGATCACTTGCACTTGCGATATTATTAAAGGGAATTCCACAGCAAAATAGCATCAGAATCCATATCAGAGAGCATAAAGACCATCAGATTAGGACCATCAGAATCCATAGCCTACGAAGAACTATTTTATTCAGAATCACCAGGAGAAAAAAAATTGAAAAGAAAGAAAAGAAAAATAATTTTCTAATTTAAATCACTAGAAACACTTGTTCATTATCAAAAATGAAACAAATGCCAGCTACAAGTAACTAATGCAAAACCTTATCTCAGAGATAAACTGTACATTTGAACCCACACTAGGAATATTTACCTTTACATAGTAAAAGTCAACTAATCCCCCTTCATAATCTCAGAATATGAAAGACTTCTGACAAGATGGGTTCTATAGGACGATAAAGTACAAAATGTAGTTCATCGCTTTCTTGGTGCTTTAGCCAGTAATGATGCTTTCTTCAAAATTTTAGTACTGTGGTAATTGAACAAGCAGTGACATGATATTTGTTCTTTTTAAGGTATATAAACATGGTCACCAGACAAAAATGAGGTCTATTCAGTTTGCTCTAGTCCCTATGATTTGAGATCATTTTGGCGCTTGGCCAACTTCTCCAACAACTCTTGTATAGTGCGAGAGGCATCCTTCACAAGAGAGAAAATAGAAAGGCAACAAATAAAATCAACTAGTTTCACAGTCAAATGCTTACTATGCACCAGAAAAGGAAAATTTTGTTAGGACATGAGAATAATAAGGTATTTCAAGCCTTTTCTACCTTGGTGAGAGGTTCAAGTTTCTCACCTTCAGTTTCTTCCTCAAATTCTCTTCTTCTTTGTCCCTCCGGCTCCTTTCTTCTGAGAATATGTCAATCAAAGCCTCTTGTTCTTTGTTTGCCTCCTCCAAACTTTTCTGCGCTGCTTCAAGCTGGTGCAAAATTGAAAAAAGAAACACATTTGAGAATATAATTGACAATATTTAACATTTAAGCTAAAACAATGATCAATATTAACAAATACAAATGGACATTTTTGTTCTACAAGTACACAAGGTAAACCATATAACATGGTCATACTCATTTGACTTAAGATATATATTTATGATCGTCATTCCAAGCATCTTATAAGTACATGGATGTGCAGATTATATTGCATAATGTAGAATTGTATTTCGTTAACGAAACATGTTGCATGAGTGTCTCATATTAATTCCCCATGAATATCAGAACCCTTGACAAGTATACTGATCTGCATTCCAAAAGATTTCCTTGAATCAAACAAAAACAATGAGATCTGAACTTCAAACTTGCATGAGACTTGAATATTAGTAACATCATGCAGATGGACACAGATATGGACACAAAGGTCCTAAACACATATCGTCATATGTATATAATATATATTTATGCAACCATGTATGTACATCAGTATCTATTCATCTAACTTGCACTAATCTGTCAAATACTATAGGAGAAAATATAAATCCAATAATCCATCCAGACAAAACATGGAAACATAATTCTTTGTGCAAACAAATTTGAATTGATGGTCAGTAAATCAAAGAAACAAAAAATTTGTGCACTTCAAAGCCATACCACTATTATGTAGAAACAGCAAATACAAAGGCAGATCTACCATGTCTTTTCTTTTAAAGGTAACAAATAACGATCTAAAAATCCTTGCCTTCTTCATTTATTGAAACAGCAAATACGAGTTCAATGATATCACAACTGGAGGTTATGCTGTTTCAACAATGTGACCACAAAGGTGTTAGCAAGCAACAAAAGGCCTTGCCTTCTTCATTTATGCTGTTCTCTCTTGGAGAAACATGAATGTTAACAATTAGATATTGCAATGGTCAAAATCGCTTAAACAACGGAGTTTTTATCAAAATCTGCAACAAGACTTCTACTCAACATCCTCAATAATCTCTTGCTTGTAGTAATTTAGATGCGGGGCTAGTTAGAATTCAAAGAAGGTTAGAATGCTAAAATTATAGGATACCTACTACAACGATTTGTTCTGTTCTGAGATTATAGTGCAGGCTAGTACAACAATAAACAAATAAACACTTTAATTGATTAAAATATAAAGTTCTTTTGATCTTCTCTTTGTAATAGACCAAATAGGTAGCCATCGCAAAAAAACAAAAGGAGGACAAATGATTTGCAGAAGAGGGAGGTTGCCAAGAAAAGATATGGTAGCCTTTTTTTTTTTAGTGGCCAATTTGATTTGGGCAAATGATTCACAGTGAGAGAGATAGTTGGAGAACATAGGGACAACTAGAAAAAGATATTCAGGTTCGATGATGTTTACCTGAGCTGAATTTATGTTGGATTGGTAAAGTAAGAGGAAACACGGGCAAATGGAAAAAGATATTCAAGTTCAACGATCTTTGCACAACCTGAAGTTATGTCAGACATGTAACAAGGGATTGAGAAACTTGATCCAACCCAAGTTCCCATGTAATTGAAATGAGATAAGCTGACACATGTATACTATATATAGCACATCTAAACTATTGATCCTTACGGCTCATCCTAGCTCTCTCTCTCTCTCTCTCTCTCTCGCACAGCAAATCCACTCAACTGACATACAAACTGAGCTCTAAAACTATAGCTTGGTGAGAAGGTTTGGTCAAGGAACACATTGGTCAAGCATTGCATATCGCATGCTGCCTAAGTTGGCCTTTGGGTCCCTGTTGTATCCAAAAATATTTTCCTAAGTCTATAGCTTGCATTTCCTCATCCATATCAGCCAATTGAAATGTATGTCCGAGCATTTCCAAAAAACAAAGGAAGATACCCAGCTGAGCATGACTAGCAGTAATTTGATATATACCCTAATGATACTTTGAACACGTTGCAATTTAGCAATGCATGTATGCAAGTGACCCAAACATAAGAAACATATGGATGGATTGTACTTACTTGCTCAAGTAAAGATTTATTACGATCCCTCTCATACTGCAATTCCTTAGTTGTTGATTCCTCCATATTTATGATTCTGTCAGTGTCACACAACAATCAGAAACTCATTTGAGACAACAGAAAGTATTCGTGTCTGGTAATGAATTGATGTTCTACTACACCGTTTCTTTAATTCTTCATTTTCATCTTTCAACTGCTTGATATTGGCAGAGTCCTCAGCACTGGGACCATTTTCACCAGAGATAATTTTGGATGCCTGAAAAACAGATTGAAGTACAATGGTCCTTTATGAGGCTATGTATTAGGAGCAATTTCACATGAAAATTTATCATACTAGAGGTAGTTAGAAAGGAAAATAAAGTGTGCATAGTCAGACAAATTAGTGCTTATTCTGCCAGTGGGAAGTATCATTTTGTGCAAATGTTGGGTTAGTTTCTTGGTTCCTGATCAACATTTTTGGTAGGAAAAGGCCCACAACATTAAATGGTGGATATAATTATGGGTACTAGAACCAATGAAGTTTGATAAATTACAACCAGAAAAAAAAAATAATGACATTTAATAAACTATAATTTCACAACTGTACATGTTGGAACCAGAGGGCAGCTCCTCGTATACATAGATTTTGATCAGAGAAAAAAGGTTTTCTTACATGATTGCCAAAAATCATGAGAATTAAAAGAATTCATCTTCAGCTATAGATTGCTCTTAAAATGACATGAAGTGATAACATTTAAATATTCATTTGATCTGGTCTAAAAATTTGGAGGTCCTTGGGCCAAATAAACTTTACACTTAAGTTTATAAAGGTCTGTTTACCTAATTCAATAACTTTCAATAATTATTTTCTTTAATACTTCCCATCTTAAATCATGAAGGGGAGGGAGTCAAATACACCAAAGTTCGCCATGCCGACCTGTACTGTCTGGTACGGACAGTACGTACCGATCCAACAAGGGATAGGTACACAGACTGCCCTCTACAGATGATATCATTACATGACCCCATATCGAGCAATACAGGGTTTGTACTGAGCGATAACAATCGAATCCGACTGTTATTGACATGTACCGATCGATAAAGATCAAATTTTGACCATTATCGATCAAGGGCTGAGATTGCCCTATTTCAAACGATCGAATTAACCGTTTGAACCATAAGAAATGGTTTTTACATCCTTTTCTCTCCCCTCTTTCAATTTATTTCACTCTCTCAATCACTAGCATCTCTCTCTCATTCTCACATTTTCTCTCTTAAACTCAACAAAGTTGCAATTTGTGGATTGGATCAAAATTGGGAGGTTAATTTGGGAGGATTAAGAGGAAGAACACTCTAATCGAGAAGAACTAGATACCAAATTGTCACAGTCGTCCGCCCAATGTAAGGTAAAGGGAAAGGAGAAGACAGTAACATCAGTTGCACTGTTGGAAAGAATTGAGTTTGGCGACGAGACACCTTTGCAATCGCATTCAACAACCCGCTTGATCTAGAGACATGACAACAATATGGATAACAGTGTCTTGATTGATAACGGCAACGACGTCGAAGCGTCAATGGTCCCGTCCACACAATTTAAGGATGGTGCCTGGACCGAGGAGCAATATTTTACACATACCACTCAAGATTCAGATCATGGAGCTCGACGAGAGACTGGTTAAATTTATACAAGGGGAAGGCAGTGGATGATTTTAAACAGATGCGACAAAGCCTATACGACGTAGATACAAAGTGATACTGATCGTATTCATAACCATCATATTATGAAGAATCTTATGGCCAATAATAGTACAGTAATAGTTGGTCATACTTCTCTGAGCAACAGTACGATGAACGATCTTACGATACGAAGTAGTAGATCGATAGCGAAAGTAGAACATTTTACATTCACCATGCTCCGCACCAATACATGTCACATTCGTCCTTGCCTCGATAGTTGCCTCGAACAAATGAGATCCACGACGATCAGACTACAACCATCACCGTATTGATGCACCAATAGCATACGATGTATCAGTATACTATGTCGTAAGATCAATTTCAGGATTGAGTCTGACAAACATATCAAATTGATATACAGATACATAGGATCAAGGACTCCAATCCACCGCCCGTGGAGTCCCGTCGTTCTTTTTGATGATAAAACCAAGTATATATATTGAGTGATTACTTAATTCATTTGAATCATAAAATATAAATTGTTTAAAAAAATAATCTAGCAATTTAAATCATTTTCTTGTAGATAATACAATATTAATGGAAAGATGATCCAAAACATACCACAAAACTATTCCTCAAAGTCCAAAAAAGTGTGTCACTATTCTTTCCCAATTTAAATTATTTTTGCTAAAATTATACTAAATTTATATTTATTTCCTACTTAAAAACCATAATCTTTTTTTTTCTAATTTTTAGGTATTTTTTGAGCTATTTTTGATGATTTTGGTTGTACCAACGCATGGTATGTTGGTACGCCTCGATACGTACCGCCCCGATAACTTATCGGTATATCGATATGGACTGATAAGGTGAATCTTGAAATACACATCATTTGGATAAACTGAAGTACACAAGTGGGAAGATTATTTGCTAGCTTCTTAGGAAGGATGGTTAAATAGACAATCAATTCCAACAACTAGTCTCGAAGGCCTGAACTCTATGAAAATAGTAACTACCAACTAAGTTCTCAAGAAGATATGAAAACTTTTCAAGATTAAATGGCTCCAATTCAGTAATTTTTAGCTTATATTATTTGTGATCAAGAATCTAGTGCAAGGAATCTTTGTTAGTAATAAGGGCATTTTTGCCTTTGTAATTTATGTAACTTTTGACATGTTTTGTAACTATGCTGAAACATAAATGATCTAACACACTACTAAGAACCAAATAATTGTGCATAAATGATATGAGTACAAACAGATTTTCTTAAACTGGTCTGCATTACATGCTACATAAAACCTGGCAGATTTTTACATATACAATCCAGGTGTAAGAAGCTTTTTGTGCAAGTAAAATTTCAATGATGGTGCAGGGATCTCTCAAAGTAACTTGATGAGATAGGAATTGCCAGACCATGGTTTGAAATGGATCAACTGAACAAATCAACTGCAACTAAAGTCAAAACCCTTGAGAAATCAAGATCTATCAAAACCCTGAAGAAACCAAGACTAGCAAAAACATAACATGGATGTAAATTTTGATGGGAATGACCGATCCCAGTCTGAACCTTAACAAATTTAGCTGATTCCTTAATTTGGGCAGAGAGATCATCAGTCCTTAGTTTTGCATCATAATGTCAGGTGGGGCTAAAAAATCCTCTATTTGACTAGGAATTGAAGTCTATTGCAGTATGGACGATAACATCACTTTTAGAGATGTATCTAGTATAATACATACAAAGATAACATCTCTTCTTATAGCTACTGAACTTGGAATATAGGGTGAAATCTAAAAAAATCTTAACTATGTAAATTGTAGAAGGCAATCAGTTCAATATCGATCCATATTTACCTTTCCTTGTGATCTAGTAGCAACTCGCTCGATTCCTGCAACTCCATTTGTTGTATGATCTCCTTGAGCTCCATTATGGGCAGAATAAGGAGGTGGAGACAACGTTGGAGGAGCAACAATTTTATCAGAGGTTCTTGAACTGAAAATGGCCTTGGGAATATTTGAATCATGTGTTCTTTTAACTGAAGCTGTGCACTCAGTCTCAGAATCACTCTCATCATCAACAGCATGGATTCCACTGGACCTAGATTGAGCTCTTATGTTCTTTCCAACTTTCATAGCACTTTTTACTCCACAGTCCATGGAGGAGGCCAAACTTCCACTTTTCTGATTCCCAGATTTACCCAAGACAAAGGCTGAGGCACTGGCCTTTCCTGTTTTACCACTTGAACTTGGCAAGTACTTATATCCAACTTTATCTGGAGCACTAGACTTGCTGGCATGGGTTCCGCTGCTTGGAGAAGTAAACTTCAGCGAATGCCGAGATAATTGATGAGCTGGTGCTTCGGGAGAACTCTCTGTCAAAGAAGATCGGCAATCAGATGATATAATGCTAAACAGCATGAATTCTGGTACCAAGTTGAAGTATTACTTTGCATATAGTGAGAGAACTGAATTAATATGCAGAATGGGAGAACCATAATCATCAATTAAATGATCGTTCTCTTAATAAAGATGCTTTCATTACCTTTATCGTCTTGCTCAATAGTTTTCTTGTTCACCCTGGGAGCATAGCCAATCCTATGACAATTATTAGACCTGAATGCAACACAAGTAAGATGTCAGAGAAACATTGCAATCAGTGACAACATTATGCAACGCTTGTGGCATATAATTGTGGTCACCAATGGGGCCAAAAAAGTTGAGAAGCCTCCATAAGAATTTAAAAAGAACTCCGACCACATTATTTGTAAAAACTCAATTAAGTAGACTAACCAGTATGTTTTCTGCATCTGAACAAGTCTTGCTTCAAGTCTGGAAAGAATAGTTGTGCGTTCAAAGTCCTGCTTATCATGTGCTGGTTCAATAAAATTTGCCTCTAATACACCTGCAGGAAAACATTTGGTTCAGGGGAACAATTGAAGAAAAGAGAAAAAAAAAAAAAAGGGTAACTGAAGGAAGTACCTATAACTCCACGCCCATCACTACCAGCAGCACTCCATACTCTCCAGAAAGGCTAAAACATATTGAGAACGACGCTAATTAGACAATCGTAAATTGTGGCTCATATCCTAAGTAAAAAAGTTTGATGCTCCGATCATGATATAGATCATCTTGTGATTGTGAAAAGAACATTCTGGTGAAAGTTACAGTAACAGGAATATAAAGCTGAAGTTTGCCTGTAATCATGCACATCAACCAAAGTGCTTTTTTTTAGTCAGAATCATTGGCTATGTAGCATAAAAAGGATACAAATTATTGATTACTATCTCTAGAAGCAATTAAAATTGCAAAGGCAGTGCAACATGAATGATTCGTAAATTACATCAATGACATAAACTTATCAAACGACATTAAAACAAACCAAGTGGCAGCACTATAATGATTGTAGTGAAGGAAGATAACACGAAAAATGTGGTCAAAGTGAAACTTCATGTAAGCTTGCACCAAAAAGAAAGAAAGAAAGAAAAGTGAAACTTCAGATAACTGTTTCCACACTTCCAACCCTATCACTGATATGCATATATTCTTCTGGATGATCATATCTGCTTGTACAATTCTCTCAGTTCCATATGCAAGTTATTGTGATAGTAATTCATGAATCATAGGAACAAAAGAGAGCAAATCAAGGCAAGGCATGCCCCTATTGGTATGTGAAAACACATATTATAATGCCTAGAATGGGCTAATGAACTAGAATCAACTTATAAACAACAACCAACTTCAACTGTCAAAAAATATTCATAATTTAATTCATAATTTGCAAGATTGATGACAAAATCCAGGTTAACTAGAGACGACATGGTTGAGATCAGTAAAATCGGTAAGATCGAGTCAGAAGGGTCAGGCAAATTAAGAATTCAAATAAGCAATTATAAAAAAAATCATCAAAGAAAGAAAAATTAAGGTATACATATAATAAATTTGAGAAAATAAAATTGTTATATGCATAAAAATTCTTTTACCTTCATATTTCATAAGATATCTAACTTCCGAAAACCAAATTGAACTATAAAAGATAATAAATTGAATAAAACATTAATAAGTATGATATATTCAATTACAACTATAGATATGTCATTAAAAAAGGCCGATAACTTTATCCACTTGCAATTTCAAAAGCAGTGAAGACATAGAAGCTCCTCCAATTACCATGCAAGTGAAGTCACAACAATGAAATAAGTCAATGTCCCAACTTCCAACAGGTTTTGGGGAATGCAAGTACATATTACGAAATCAAACCTGAAATGCATCCATGAGATTTGAAATCAGTTATTAAAACCAAGCCATCTTTCTTCTCCATTATGACTTTATTTTTTTAAGAGGCTAAGAGCTAGTCTCTATCATCCTGTTTCTCTCTTTATATTCTTTTCTCTATGTTAAATGGTGGTGGTTGCAACAATGGTGGCATACTGAAAGTGTGTAACAAATATCAATAGATGGTAGTATCTCCTCTATTTCATCATCAAAATCATGGTCTTTTTTTATAAGCTCTTCCTCCATCTCCTTCGCTCCCCCTTCTTTTTTCTTCTAAGGTCATCAAGTTGATTTTAAAATTGAATAACAATTAACATATCCATACAGAATTTAATAACTAATGCCGTTACCTGAATATCATAATAAAATGTATAAAAAAGTTCAATGATGGACATACACTTTCATCTATTGTCACTTAATTTCTAAGAGCATTTCCAGCATCATATTCATCTTTCATGCATTTTTTACTGGAACAAGTTAAACTTGTTGTGATTTATTTTTGGTCTAATAACAGGACAACCATCACATACAACCTTTTCTCCTCAATTTTCTTCAGAGAGAATTTACTCTGTCAACATAATTTTTTATTCCAGTAATAAGACCCAAAGTTTATAACACATCTTATATCTTCATTTGGTTGTTATCCAGGAAGACCAAGAAACTAGTGGAACCATAATGTACTAGGCAATATGGTCGGTATCCCATAGCGAAGATGAAATGATAGTTCATAGGTTTGATTTTAAATTCAACCATTTCTTATTTTTCAGGGAACCCAAGTGTCAAACAGAGAATAATCCATAAATCATAGCAAAACAATACAACGGAAAAGAAATTCATAGAACTACAAGGCTGCAGGTGTAAAAAATGAAAACTGTGGGAGAGTAGAATGAGAAGCACCTTTATTAGCCGATTCTTGTGATAAACATTGAACCCCTGAACATCAATATGATCTTTTGCGTCCTTTACAAAGCCAATAGTCACAACTGCAACCATCTAATCCAAAGTACCAGTAAAATTAATGTCTAATGTCTAGCAAATGCAAAAAAAAAAGTCAAAGTTATAAGGAAAAAAGGCCGTAAAGTCAATAGAATAAAGCAAACGAGAAATTTACATTAGGATCTTTAGGAACACCTTCAGCAACTGATTGAGGCTTATATGTGACCTCTTGTTTTAGCATCATATCATTCACAATATTGTGGTGTTCAATCTCTTTGCCACGCAATATCATTCTGAAGACATTTGGAAGCCTAAGATACAGAATTGAGGCATAACTCTACATACAAAGGAAAGTTAATCATAATCAGATTAAATTTCATATAGGAAGACTGTTAAAATGCAAAGACTAACCAACCAAATACCACATAAGATAAACTATTAAAACAGTTGTACATACTAGATAATTGGTCAAAAGATCTGTGAAGAATGGAATTAACATCACCATAACTGTCGACAACAAACTACATACAATAATGGATAATAAGGGGTTCACATACAACTACTATGTAGAAATAAGAAATTTTTTCACATAAAATAGCAGTCGGATATCTGAATGAAGAAGCACAGCAGTTTTCGAGTAAAACAGCTAGTGCTGATTTATAACATCATAATGCAATTTTCACCATTGTGTTGCTGCCGACACTCATTTTTTTCCATTAGGTGGTGCTCTCAAAGTGTATGCAAGTATCCCCATAGATATTAAGAACAAAATAAAACAATCCATAACTATATCGAGACCAAGGTTTAATATTTCGATACAATACTAGTCTGTACAGTTCTTGAGTAAAACAACTACTGCTGATTACTATCATCATAATTCAATTATCATCATTGTACTGCTGCAGACACTCATTATCCTCATAGCCATTAAGAACAAAATAAAACAACCCATAACTTTATTGAGACAAAGGTTTAATATTTTGATCCAATACTAGTCTGTACAGTATCAAAATACCAGGTAGTATACAACCTGTATCACCTTGTATCAATGAAAATAATAATTAAATATTGATTAGCACCCAGCTATATGTCCACTGTGGTCCTTGTTCAAACCAGAAAATATCAATCAATGCAAACTAAGCCTAAATGGTATTTGAAACCTTAACTTAGACAATCACCATAAAACTTAAATTGTAGACACCATGATTAAACTAGTAACATTCATGCAACAATATCTTCAGATCACCTTATCAACTTAGCAATGAACAACCAATTTTACATTTCTTAAAGCCTTAGATGAGTTTGGACCTACCAAGACTTGACCATATTTGAGCTGACCTTGTCAGATGCAACTTATTATACAGGTTAATCTTCTAGAAAACTCCTTGATACAGATTGAGGACTTGAAAGTGACCAATACACCATGATCCCCAACACTGAATTGTTTATTTGTACCAGCCAAGCCAATCCATTGCACAGACTTAATTTGTAATTCATTTGCCAAAGTTACAAAGAACTAAAACATTAAGAAGATATATTAATCCACCTTAATATGTCATAAACCATGAAGAAACTAAAATTTTGAATCTTAGGCAATCTAGGATGAGACACTTAGAATAGAACAACATTCAGAAATGCAAAGAGATGTCAATACACCAATTCTGCACCTAAAATCACAGAATAATTATGCAAACCACTTTTAGTGAAGCAGAATGTTCATTTCAGTAATGTATAAAGTTAAAAATGTAATGCTTGAAAAGATTTCTTGTACATAAAACCACTAAGCTTGACAGGAAGCAGTTCCAAATTGGTTGAAGAAATGGGTCCATGTTGCACCAATTGTGTATGATAAAAACCAATAAACATCAACATTACATGCAAGTTGAGAAAAGGACAAACGACAAGAAACAACATTTATTAAGAGTTAAAGTCCAAAACATATTTAAATGCAAAAAATCCTAAAAATAGGAACTGATATGTTCAATATGCATATGACTCGATAATTATTTTACCAAAAATGAGTAAACATGCAAGCTCAGTTAGAAGAACATATCACTAACAACTAAGTTATATTCACCAAATTCAAACCAAATTTGGGAATGTTACCAGAAAAAAATATTTTCTGGATATTTGTCATCCACATGATGTCTTTCTAGATATTTGTCATCCACATGATGTCCATGATAATCACAACAACGAAAAAAATGTAACAAATTATTGCAATCTCACTCCTAATAAAACACAAACTCCAAATGGAATTAGCCAACAGACAAACACATATTCAATGATTTGTGGCCTTTAACATACAAGCCAATCCAAAAAGACTTCCATATACTTAAATATAAGTACATTCATGTGACACAACAGAAGAACCGCAAAATTTTTATATGGTTAAGAATCATTCCAGAGTTTTAAGTTGACCCTTCAATATTTTGCTCTAGACACTTGGATTCCAATGAACAGCAGCACAAAATGAAGTGAAGAAAGCTACAACAATAAAATGTAGCAGCCGCAAAGTAGCAGTCGATTAATACGTAAGAACAGCTTCACGAACAAAATAAAAAATAGATTCTAGCATATTTTGAAATAATGCTGTAAAATACATATTTGGGAACATAATATTAGTGTTTCTTTTCAGCTACAGTTATTTTTTTACAAACTATAATGTAATGAACTAGTTTATGTATCTTGATTCAAAAAATTTCTAATAATTAGGTTTCCTATTCTAGTATACTACAAAACTCAGTGCTATAGCTACCACCAATAGCACATGCTGCATGCATCATACAGACAAAGGATTCTAGATTGTGAAAAAATTTCAAACAAAGAAGAGAAGCAAAGAGCATATGGACAGGTCATTCTCTTTCATCAACAAGAAAGGTCAAATGATTATAATGATGATAAAAGTTTTCGTTCAGTTTTTTGTTGTTGTTAAGCTCCAGGGTCACCCGACCATGCAAGAAAAATGGAAAACTAAACTATTCAAGGTTATCACCGCCCATATCAAGGTTATCACCGCCCATATCAAGGTTATCACTGCCCAGTGAAGCTTTTGGAAAAAAGGACATTCCTCTCAAACATATTACCATACAATCCTGCAAAAAAAACAAGCATCTTTCCAACAATCATCTCATGCTCTCTTTGTCCATGGTCTCCAGCTGAGATGACTTCAACAATCTCACAATTGTCAAACAACCGATAGCTTTACAAATTAACAGAGCTTGTTTATATATATTATATTAAGAGCTGATTCCATTTTTAGCACAAAAAATGAAAAACATCGAAACACATGAAATACCCTTAATGAGTGTCGATATGTTAAAAAATGCCTGGAGTTTGGAAACTTCATAGCCATTTCAATCTTCTTCTCATCACGATTAACACCTCTAACTTGAATGTCCTGCCATCATAAATACTCAAATTCAGTGCACAATTCTAAATATAGGCAACAATGACTTGTTCGGATAACTAACTCTTGAAAGCACTTGTACCAACAACAGAACATGTTCCGATGTATAGAGAGAGATGACAGGAGAGTTTATAGTTTGAACTTACATGTTCATCAGCATCAAAATCAAGCTCCAACTCTCCTTGGTCATCCTCCCACAAATTGTATATGACTATTCGAGTCCCTTGATCTTTAACAGAACTGAACTGAAACATCATAATAATGAAGTATATGGATATGGTATAGAAAAGACAAGTACACTGTTTTTGTGAAACATAGTTGTTAAGGATAAGAACTAGTAAAATACAAACTGGCAGATGCAACAATGATCAATCTTCCAAAAAGAAATATATTCAACAATATAACACAAGGATAGATGACTAACCTAATTATTTTTCCAACAAAAGTTTCTCAAATGTTGGCAATTCAAAGCAAGAAATGAAGACCTTGAACAAAAATTAGGCCAGAATGACATATATACATCGGCAAAAACCACAGCACCAAAGTGGTAAAAAACAGTAAGTTGGCATTTCTTAATAATGTTACATGAACATTCTGCCGACAATATAAAATTGTCATCGTATGATAAATGCCATCAAATGATACATCTTGAGAGGTTGTGATTAAAAGAAAACTAATAATATATTTTCTCTTTGACCAACTATGTCGAGGTAGCATAACTTGTTTTTAGCAACTTCAACCATGGTCATCATTCAGGTATGGAACGCACGTCATTATAGTTAGAAACATAACTCGATGACAATATTGCAAGTAATGTCATCAAATATTTTATATACTATTAATTCTTCAATTTGAACAGCTATTATATGGCAAATAATTTATCGATAACCTCTATAATTTTTGAGAAAATAATTTCTCTGGCATACATCATACCGGATATCCATCATAACAAATAATATTCTATTTCAAATTATAAGGTAGAAATATATAAAGATCAAAAAGATAGTTAGGAAGTTATATCTGATTAGATCGTTGCCAGACCAGGAAAAAAATTAGCTGCTCCATGATTAAGAGAACACAATGAGATCTAAATTTTTCATCATTGTTTTAGCTGTCAATTTGAGGATACAAATACTTGTATGAGTCATACTTATTTTTTGATAGAAAATGGGTTGAGAAAGTAATTTAGTCATAGTTTTGATTTGAAAGTTCTAGCGTCTTTTGGATGGTTTCTAGAATCACAAAATGGTTAACATAGACCAACAGTAAGTTTCACTGATCTTTTATGCTTGACATAATATATACTTCGAATATAAAAGGTGCGTTTTGAGTGTGTTCACAAGTGGAAACCACTAAGAACCATGCAGTTAAATTACAGTTTCAAAGTAAGTCTTTAAGTTAGCCTGTCACAAACTGTTGTAGTTAAGTCCAAAACAATGTATTAAGTGCCCTGTAAATTCACCATGTAAAGTCAAAGACGTTCAAACATACCACATACAAACAAAGGGTTGCAGAAAAGTGAATCATCATCAAGCCTCATGCAACCAAAATATCACTGATAAAGCAAACTCCAAATAAAGAGCTCCATAGAAGAATCAACAAAGCTTTTAAAGAACTAACATGAAACAATTAGAAGACAATACTGAAGCAAACAATTGTAATACAATTAAATTATTAGAATAACCATGAATGGTGTAGTTTATTGACAGGAAAACTATTTATTGTCAACCATGCATGTCCAGGCACCCTAAAAGTATATCTTACCTGCTGAAGAAGATCTGCTTCACTAGAATATGGAGACCATTGGATGATGGTCTCTAAATTTGTATTCCAATCAGCTAAGGATGATCTCAACATCTTACTCCAGACTTTTTCTTTCTCATAATCAAGCTGCAAAAGAAACCTAGAATGAGTTAATTTGAAAAGGAAGCCTAAAATATATCTTGGATAAAAAAAAGTACAGACATTGGATTTATCCCATGGCATCTCATTTGTCAGAAAGCCCAACACACCATGGGACAATATTAAGACATCAGAAAATAACATTATGTGATAAAGTAGGCTCTCAATAACAAAATAATCAAAACAAGGCCAAGTCATCAATGATTTATCTCAACTCAAGCACATTCTTCTACATAGCATAGCCATAATAATATTGTGTTATCCAAATAAATTCATATCAAGCTACTCACTTTGCAACAACAGTAAGCAGAAATCCAAAATGATATCTATTGTTTAAGTATGTTCCTCACCTTTTTCTCTATTTTGAATTTCTCCCCAGACTTCAGTTGATATGGGTTCTCTTTTATTGTTTACTTTTCATAAACAGAAGCACAAAGGACTCATTACATATCAGACAAGAATCCCTTTAATCCTCTATTTCACTTATTTAATGCTTCATACTCCCTACAAGAGATTAAGGCCTTCATCGATGAATAGTCCATTGCTTTATCAGTATACAAAGTCAACTGATTCTTGAAACAGCTACAAAATGAAAAATTATCTCATCTACAGTATTAACATTGCATCATTTAACCATTGAGGCAAACAAGAGTATAACTTTTAATGAACTTCTCTCAAAAATGCATGAAGGGCTTGCAATAATCCCCATAGTGATAACTATCTGTTGCTAACCTTAGAATGGATTGTGTAAAAAGGAAAAAAACAATACATGTAGAAGATTTGCCATTGTAGTGAATATTCTTTTGGAAATATTTAAGTGAAAATCATTAAGGCATTAGCACATGTTCTTAATCTACAAAGGCTGACATCACACAAACAAAATCTATTCGGTATGCAGGAAAATTTATGTCCAGAACATTTATTTTAAACATCAATGGACATACAGATCAGTATCAACAAAGGGATGTAGGTAAAATCATATATCATAAACAATATCATTGTTTATATAACATCATTAAATATACCATTGGAACTACAATATCTTCTTTCCCAGTGTTCCTCAGAAAAGTATAGGACAGCATTCCAATGGTCTGCGTGGGCCTGTATGCCAAGTTAGGGTAGGTTAGTCTCATTGGAGGCAGCAATGGAAAGGTTAAACAAAAACAAAGATATAATGAAGCACCATGTACCACAATTATCATACCAAAATAATGACACCAGACAAGGATTTACATTCAGTCTGGTACCAGTTTCGATAATCTATAGGACCAGAATAGTACTAGCATACTGGGGATATTACCAATGTCGAATACAGTATTAAAAAATTTAAAGATGAATGGTATTGTACCAGTATCAAGTTATATATTCCCAAACTGGTACTTGGTGAAAGCCAGTCCAAGAGGTATCTAAAATGCTGACACTAAATAGGTGTTTCTCACATTTACAAATACATACATAATTAGATTGCCATATTTACCAAATCTTTTGATTATTCACAAAAATATTTATAAAATATTCTACACCATATTTATAAACAACATGCATACATAATAAACAGTCATACAACAGGAAAGAAATTAATTCCTACGTAACTAACATGACAATTAAGCTTCACATCAATGAATAAGCAAAATTAATACTGGATTCTATTGATCTCCACGAGTCATGTAAATACATTAAATGCCGACTACAACCTATCATCATTAAGTAAATGTCACTGAAATAGATATATCATGTGTTACATTGACAACAAGGCACCATCTCCATCCTTCTGCAATCGAGGACTATGACACTGAGTTCCACATTCCATTGCATCTTTTTTTATTGTTTCTAACATGTCTTCTCCAAATTTTCACTACCTCTTTCAACACCTCGATTACAAATTGAATTAGCTTAAATGTTCAAGGCCACCTTAAAGGACTGACCTCATTTCACCATACATTTGGCACAATCCATCTCAATATTTCTTCCACAAACATATATTTCTTGTCATACTTTATGTAAAACTAAACATCCATCTCAACATCCTCATCTCCAGTTCTATAATTTTAAAATATTTTGTTTGAACCGCCAACAAACCAGCCAACACAGATAACCTCGTAATTGTCCTAGATAACGGTCAAATGCTCCACTCCAATTGAACAATGTCAGTTTAGTTCTATGAAAACCATATTCTTCAACCTCCCCAACTCTATAAACATTATATCAACTCAACTTGAGAAAAAGATGAACATATTCCCTTTCATTGTTTCATGAACATCTTCAGCCTAAAATGTACGAAATCACCTTTGCTCACTCTCAGACTTCTTTCTATTGTCATTTATTTCTTAAATTTCTTTCCTTCTATTTCTGCAATTTTGTTCATAAATTTTTCGTTTCTTCTGTAGCCCAAGTTACAGTAAAAGCTTTTTCGCCAAAGGGTAAGAAGCTACAATGAATTTTATGTGCTCAATTCTCCCTATTGTCCTGATGGAAGAGAATATTATCAGTTGATTGTTCAACTCTACAATGGCACTTGGCAAAACTTTCTCTTCCTAAAACATTTATTTGCACCAGCCAAATCATCCATAATATATCTAGAACTTTTTGAATTCATCTTCAATCCCAGAATATAATTCCTGTGAACCACTTAAATATGTTTGTGTCCACTGGGGCAATTTAAATTACCCAACAATATGGTAATTTAAGTTTCCGTACAAAAAGAAACCCACCATATGGAATCTTAGAACCATCTTGTTCACATTCTCAACTTAGGGTATTGAGATTTCAAGTGTCAAGGCACAAATAACATTAGTATTCCTTCCATAAGTACATCATAACACAAATTTCCTAGCCAGGACAATATAATTTACAGTTTGCAGGAGTATCATAATCAGAACTGAGAAAGCAACCAAGAAACCTGGTAAAAGCACATAAATTGTCCCATATGTAGGTACAACAAAAGTGTGTATGAATCTGTTCTACACATATATCCAAACAGTACACGAGTTCATCAATGTTACTGCATATGCTTATTGTGGGTGCAGATTTAAGAAAATATGCTAACCTTCTTCCGTCTATCCCATGACTACGAGAAAACACGATAACATCTGCGCCAAGTCGCATGGTGCTGGTTTTAAAGCCATTCCCATCTATGGAGACCAAATAAACAATGTAAATAAAGAAAAGATCCTCATTTACCAAGGAGATAAAAGAATGTTTTTTTTTTATCAAAGGTAAATGTGTCCTTTTCCTATTAATGGTGGATACTCACACTGTCCAATAGTGTTTGCTATCTTGGACTTGGCAGAATACCCCAATGACATGCATTGCCGCATTTTATCAGGGTCCATCCCACCACCATTATCTGCAAAATAACATAAATTCGGCGATTTCATCAATTAATGTGTGATTAACAGAACAACAACGTACTGCAGAGTTAGCATTACCATAGCAAGTTATAAAGAAAATGACAACCCATTAAAATTTAAAAGCTCAATTACTATCTCGAGCATATACCTGAAACCTCACGCTTCAACTTGGAAACTAAAAATTACAAACTAGCTAATATATTGGGAAGTGTTGCTTGCTAGAAACAAAGAATATCTTCTCTAGAACTACCATAAATTCCTAAGGTCAATAGTGTGATATTCTCTACATAAAGTTTATTTTGGTTCCACTTTCCATAACCCTTGTTTTCCTCTTAATGGCTGATGAAGCCCACCTGCCCATCTTCTCCATTTACACCACAAATCACTTCAAGCTAGCCTTTTATTTTATAACAGAGTATGCTACTTATATTTCCTTTGCTTACAATATTCAATTTTAATTTTGTTCAAACCATAGATTATAATCACCGATAATGGAAGAAACCATGCGACAGAGAGCATCAGCCATCTCAACACCTGAAACCATCAGTGGCACAGGGCTTAATAGGGTGATAGAGGATAAAAATGACCTCCCAACGTCGACACATGGACTTAGGCGCAAGTGGTAGCATTGGCCTCAATGCTGTACTGGGGGCTGCATCGTCTGCCACATCATCGACTTCCACATCAGTTATGCCACCTCAACAATTGAATTGCCACCCCAAAGGTGGTTACCTCATGTCAACCACCACTTCGACAACAATTATGCCACCTAAGCGATCAAACCACCACCCAAGAGGTGGTTAGGCCACATCATCCACAATTTTGATAGCATAAATGTCACCTCAGACCGAAGCCACCACCTCAAAGGCAATTAGGCCACATCACAAGTTCGCGCCAAGGTTCTCCCGTTTCTCCCTCTTCTTCGAACGCCCTCTCCTTCTTCCTTCTTCGACGCTTCTCCCTCAACCTCGTCGCAGCCAGGCCGATACCACCCCAAACAGGTCGATAATGATCGAAATTTCAACCGTTACTACACGAAACAATATATCGAGCAAACCGCCCGTGTACCGATTCATGAGTCGACTGGTACATACCACCCGATACAGGTGGTACGATTCAAAATCGCAAACCTTGCTTTACGTTGTCCTACATAAAGTCTATATAGACAAGCATCCTCAAATGCCTTATCTTAAACATATGCTAATAACAGCAAAAGAGGTCAAGATAACATTCAAAGATGATTTTAAGGTCGTGCAATACTTACAAATCGTCGATAGTAGAACCAAAGTTCATATGGACCAAGACATCCATAATGTAAGTAAATACATATTAATTAAAATCTCATTCATAATTTTTCAATATTTAAAAAAAAATTACAAACAAAATTATTTGTCTTGCAACGAATTATCTAAATCCGACCACTCAATTTCGATATAGTCCTAGAACACGATTAGATTTATTATCGACACTAAGAAATGTTATATATCAACTCTTATCAAACACTACCAATGCTATTATGGAGGACCAATTATTTTAAGAAACGATTGGTTCATTCTGCAACGTTATAGTTGTATCGTCTCGTTACAGTATGGATCATAGTGAAGAAAAGTTACACATATATTGATTATAATTTATATTTGACATTAATTATTTGTTATGCTAATAAAATCCTATTTATACCTTTTTACAGACGAGTGGTGGCTATAATTTGGAGAGGATGCACCAAATTTAAGAAAGGTTGTCGTCCGTGTAGTTTCGCAGACGATAACTTCTAATGGTTACGAACGCAATTAGTCAACGTTCGCATTGATTCACATAAAGATCCGCAACAGACTATCGTATAGACGAAGATTCCAAGTTGGACAAGAAGCCAGAGGAAACAAAGACTAATCCCATCGACATCCAAATCTACAACGAAGATTCCAAGCTGATGTTAAAGTGGGTCGAAGTAGCGAAGAACCAAGAGGATCCTCTACTTGATGAGGTGGGAGATCCTCCACGTCCTTCACGATTTATCACCTAGGTAATAGAAGTGGAAGCACATCCCTAATTGGAGAAAGATCACCCTCGATTAGAATATGGCAGTATCACCCTCGATTAGTACATGGCAGAAGGAGTCGGACAACATTGAGTTGGACAACACCGGGTCGGACTGCTCGAGGAACTAAAAACAACCAATCGTTTGCCCAATGTGCAAAGGCAAAGGCAAAGGGGAAGACAGTAACATCAGCCACACCATTGAAAAGAATCGAGTCGGGCGACGAGACACCTTCTCAATTGCATTTAACAACCCACTCAATCCAGAGTCATTACAACAACATGAACAGTAGTGCCTCGACCGATGATGGCGATGACATCGAGGAGTTATAAACCTTGTCTATACAATTTAAGGGTGGTGTATAGACCGAGGAATAGTATTTTACACATGACACCCAAGATTCAAATCATAGAACTCGACGAGGTATCGTTCAAGTTTATACGTGAAAGGAGAAGACGGTAGATGATTTTGAGCATATGCGACAAAACCTACACGATGTGAACACAGAGCAAAGCTCATCATATTCACAATTGTCATATTATGAAAAATCTTATGATCAATAAAAATACGATAGTAGTTGGTCATACTTCTTCGGGCAACAATACAGTGATCAATCTTAATACAGAGCAGTAGATCAATAACAAAAGTAAAAGTTCTGATATTCTTCATGCTCTGCACCAATACATACCACGATCATTATTACCTCAGGAGCCACCTCAGACACGTGATGCACGATGATCAGACTACGACCATCACCACATTAATGCACTAGTGACATTCGATGTATCAATATTATCATGAGATCACTTTCAAGATTAGGTTCAACAAATGTATCGAATTAATATACATATACATAAAATCAAGTACTCCGATCCACCACCCATTTAGTCCCATCGTTCTTTCTAATTGTAGAACCAGATACATCCATCGATTGATTACGTGATTCAATTTAATCTTAAAATTTAAGTTCTTTAAAAAATAATCTAACAACTCAAATCATTTCTTCATAAATAATTCAATATTAACGAAAGAATGATCTAGAATATACCACAAAGCTACTCCTCAAAGCCCAAAAAAGATATAACTATTTCTCTTAATTTAGATTATTTTTACTAAAATATACTAAATTTATATTTAATTCTAACTTAAAAACCCCAATATAACTCTTTTTAGGTATTTTTGGAGCTATTTTTGATAATTTTACTGTACCGTCGATGCACCTCGGTATGTACCATATCGATAGCTCACCGATATACCAATATGAACTGGTAAGGCAAACCTTGATCCACATTGCTATAAAGATGCCAAAGATGTAAAAGAACTCAAAAACTTAATATGTAGCATTACTTTAGGGCAACAATTTTGAATAAACAAAGGTGTACATCACATCCATGTACTTGAAATCTCGAGTGAAACACCTGATGGGATTTGATCCAACAAGGCACTACAGAGTGAATACTTGGGAGGATCTAAAGCATGAGCTACGAACTCAATTCATACCTGAGAACACTAAGTTCACCATAATTGTTAAAGTCTTTGCCACTACACAGTGGCGTGGAACATTGCATTAAGCTGAGCCGGAGTGAAGCCTCCACAAGACGTTACGTCATATCCTCACTTTAGTTGGTTGAGTTTATAATGCAACTAGATAAGTCGCTCAACAAAGATATTACCCATAGTTTTAATGCATCTTTTATAGCTCCAATTCTTTTCGAGAAGAAACAAGATAAGAATTATAGACTAGCATGCTAAAAATTGATAAAGAACAAATACTCAATCTCACTTATTGTGAACTTGTTTGATCAACTATGCAAGGCAATGTATTTCTTAAAATTCAACCATTCGAGATGCCGGTAGGTGTTAATTATTGAAGGTGAAAGTAAAAACCAAGTATTGAAATATCGTACCGTACCGGAGTTTCGAGATTCACTCGATATGGTACGGTACTATATACTGAACGATATACTGCTCGATATATATATATATATATATATATATAAGGTAAAAAAATTATTTATATATAAATATATATAAATATAAGTAATATATATACAAGTAAAAAATATATGCGATGTCACCTCGAAATCGAGGCAATAATATATATATATATATATATATATATATATATATATATATATATATATAATACCACCTAGTAGCGGGCGATCTGTGTATCGGTCTGTTGGCCGACCGATATGTATCACCCGATACGGGCGATATTATTCAAAATTGAAGACCTTGGTAAAAACTACCTGTGTAACCAAGTTTGGTGTATTTGATTCCTCGTGATGCCTTTTTGGCTTAACGAACACCCCGACCACATTCTATATTTAGATGCATCAATTGTTTAAACAGTATCCAAATAAATCTATGATTGTCTATACGGATGAAATCGTCGTCCATAACTAAACTCTAGAGGAACATATCCAACACTTACAAATACTTTTCAAGATTTCTAGGGAGAACATTTTGTTAGTAAAGAGAGAAAAGTGATAATTTGATAAGGCAAGCTTTAAGATAGCTAGTTAATGATTTAACAAAAAATAAATAATATCAAATACATGAATTAACATATTAGACCTAAGATTAGTGCTTTTTCTATCTATTACTTGTTAGAGATTACAAAATGATAAGGAAGTTAAGCAAACAAATGTCACTTTTTCTTTATCAAGAGAAAACAAAATACATACCTTCAACCAACAACATTTTGCTTCCATTTTTCTTGTTTATTAGCATATCAATATTCACGAATGTAGATCCATTGCAAACCTTAAAAAGTAGAATCACAATTTAATCAACATAAAAAAAATTATCAAGATGTATCTCACAGAGGAAATAACAATGGTTACCTCATCCAAAGAATTGTCCAAGAGCTCAGCCAAAGCTGTTCATCAAGTGACCAAAGAGACCATCAATATACAAATTATCAGAACTCCGACTATCTATGTGAAAGTATTTTCATCAGTAAGGCAAACAAATAAAGATGTGACAATGGCTTCACAAGTACCTCCAAGTGCCCACTTGTGACTTGTGGCATTTGAATGCAAAAATTTAGGGTGAACTCGCACATGATCCATCCCTGAAGATGAAACCAATAGAATATTTCAACATCCAAAGTGGCAAAATTATGCAAGAATAACAAGAAAAAACACTGAAGGCGCATGAGTAGATAAGCAATTTTAAAAAAAACAAAAAAATAAAAAAAGCTTTCTCGGTGTCAAAATTTCTTAAACTTACTCAAGGCATCATCTAAATGTTGAAAATGCAAAAGATACATAGTGTAAAACTGCAAACAGTATATCAACGTATATATGTCTTCAAGAAAGATGATGAGATTTATGATTGGTAAACATGAAAAATATAACTGCACAAGGTAGAAGCACTAAGAAGTATCCTAATTAGAATGAACATCCAAAATTCATGAGTATGCTTAAACAAAAAGACCATACCGGACAAATGCCAAATGTCAATAAACAAAAGTCTAGATAACTTCCTATACGTGAAAGACATCCAGTCTATTGAGCCATGGGAACAACAACCTCTATATTGATTTCTATAAAATCAGTAAATGAACATTCTACGCAATTAGCTTTGAAGATAGACAATAATAAAAAGAGTTACAACCTTACATTTCTTCAAGAACATTATGGCAAGGCACGTTTGATGAGACTGAAAATGTTGAGCATAATAATATTGTGTTGATTGGAACAACAAATCCAGGCATAGTTTGTACTAATTTGATGATTAATGTTGCTAAAATTATAAAAGAATCTACGTTAAAGAACTGCATTATGAAATTCTTTGAGTGATCGAACCATTGATTTAAGTTCCATTGTATTTAAGATTTATTGAGCGAAATTTCTTGTTCCAATCGAGAAGCAGACATTTGCCAGACATCATTGACCCCAATCTTAATATCAATGTTATCTCTCCGCTTTATTGGATCCAGCGGCATACCAAATCTTTCAACAATATATCAACAAATGACAACCATGATCTTTTCTTTCTCGATTCTTAGCCTCTTCAAGTTGCAATGTGAGTTGTGCATCTCTAGCAACCAAAACTTGGTGACGACCATCCGAGAAACACTAGCGCATCATAACTTCATTAGGAGGAAAAGAAAGAGATTTTGCTGTTGCTGATGCTGTAGCATGCATGATCAACAACGCAGAGAGGGAAATCAAACAAGCCAAAAAGTGAGCCGTGTCGAATTAGGGTTAGACAAACAGAGCAAGAATATCAAACAAACCAACCTGGGAGCGGCGTCGGATTAGGGTTCAAACTCTCGTCGAAGTCCCCCGCCTTCCAGAACTGCTTGCACCGGAGCAATGCCACCGGCGACCGCGAACGCGGTGGCTGAGGTAGCAGCAGCGGCAGCGGCAGCGGTTCCTCGGGCGAGAGGGGGTCGAGGAAGCCGGCGGGCAGAATTCCCACAGTCCGAGACTTCTTGAGAGGGCCCCCCATCCCATCGGGTTTCCTCAGCCGCTTGGCCGGCCCGTCGCCCTCCGCCTCCCAATCGCTGTCACTGCTACTCAGATCGATCACGGAATCGTCCAGCGGCTCCGTAGCCACGACGATCTCCTTCTTGACGATCGAATCCATCGGCACCACGGGCGAAGGGGTAAAGGGCAAGATTAGGGTTCGAGGGAGCACAAGATAAACACCACCACTAATAAAAGACTACGACGGCAAAAAGAGGAGGGCATCGCGAACTGGCTCCGTTTTCTACGAGGCTCCATTTATAGAAGATCGAGCCAGGGAGCGCGATGGCGGTGGAAGAAACCAAAACGGAAGTGGGCGGAAACACCATGCATTGCTTTGAGTTGACGGCGTATTCTCTTGGACTACATACTTTTTTATGTATTCGCATTGTATTCCAATATTCTTCAGTCGGATTTAAGATGAACTTAATATAAAACAAATATTAAAATTGGATTCCTATTGGTATTCAGATATAAGAGATGCGAATAATTTGTGTGCCATTAACTTTACTTGAATCTAAAAATAAAAACTAATTATTGAAATAGATAAAAGTAAGTGATTTTTGTTGTTTGAAACTAGTATAAATTTTATTAAAATATACTAAAACTTGAGTAGAAAAAAACAACAATAACGTGTCGTTGTTATTTGTTGGATGACAAATACACTTTTGGATGTCCATAATTAGAAATATGTTTACTTAAATAAATAAATATATATATATATATATATAGACATATGATATATTATATTATATTATGTATATATATATATAAACAAAGAATAATAAACAATCAATAAGAACAGAACATGATTTTTCTTCGTAAACAAGCTTATTTGATTAACAAATTATTCAAATTTGAAATGATTTCTCGATGATGAAAAATCTTATAATTACCAACTTCTGAGTATTATGGGGATAAAAACACTTTGAATATTCATAATTGGGAATGAAAATTCTGAGATAGAAAGACATTCTTGACGAGATTTAAGATAAATTTTATGAAAAATAAATATATGAATAATTGTATCACTGGACGATACTATGAACATCTTTTAGCCATAAAAAATTGACACATGGATCTCAATTAGTTGGGTCCATGTTGGATGCTTCCACTTTCTTATCATTTATTCATATTAAATATTAATTTAATCATAAAATTTTTTTTGTATAATATAACTTAAAACGAGATATATTATTGACTAATCATTATTGGATATATCATCATCATGTGATGTCATCCCTCTACATACCCACACGTAAACAAGCATCGTAAATTTTCTTTTTGACATTTATTACTAAAAAGATAATCATAAACTTTCTTCTTAAGTTTTATCTTCTTAAACTTTAAAGATCACAATCATAAATTTTCTTCTTCCCATTTATTACTAGAAAGATAATTAAGAACTTTCTTATTATACTTTAAGTTTTTATACGGTCATTTATGATAAAAAGATAATCAAAATATTTCATTCTTATCTTTTATGATTTGCAAATGCATGCTTCATTTTTACCTTTACTACTAAATATAAAAACTCATATTTAACATAAAGAATGAGTTGATTTCTTTTGATTATTCACATTCATATACCTCATATTACTAACTTGAGCATTAGAGGGATTGAGTTAGAAAATATTTTTCAATCTTGATCATCGTGTTGGTGGTACATAAAAAGCTCGACATTTTTATGTTGAAGATATCTTAGATAACTCGGATCTAGATCATGTCGAATTAATCAAAACGTCAATGATATTTTTCCCTAACATAACTCATTATAATTTTTTAAATATTTTTTTTTATAAAATATAATCCATTATAATTCTTAAAATAAACTCTCAAATATATATTAAGACATAAGATGAAAGAACTTAGTTCTATTAATGTCTAAGAGATCGGAGAAACTTTTATTTAAGTTTAGAACTTGATAATTGGTTTGAAAAGCAAACCAAGTTGGATTAAACTTGATAAGTTGGATTGATGGCTAGAATTAGCATTAATAGAAAATAAGATATTATAACAAGTTGAGTATGATTATTTTGTTTTGAATATAAAATCAAACCTAAATAACGAAAAAAAAAAATCCCAATATTAACTAAATATAATATTATATTTACATTAAGTAATAGATCAATCATAAGGTCTCGAATATTTTGTTTCAATACCTTCATATAACATCATAACTTCCCCATGCCTTTTATAACATCAAAACTTCCCTTGGAAAGAAAACCATAAGGAGAACATATCCTAAACCTCTTGGAATTTAGAGGAAATTATTCACTCAAGTTCCTAAATGCCATGTTTGTTTAATACGTTTTATGATAAACTCTTATTTTACATCATTAAAAAGAGAAAAAAAATATATCCTTTCATTCATGCTGAGATGCAAGTAAAAGAAAATGCAGTATGAATTCTTTAGTTCATGATATTATCAACATCCTTTCACTTCGGATCCAATAATCCCTACGCCAATCAAAAAGCGACGCGTGCACATTTGAATTCCAATCGCCCACCAATTTATATTGCATGGGAAATAGTCAAAATTTGAAATGCTGACGAGAAGCGATCGAATTGCATACGTGCAAGCAAAGCCTCCCATAAATGTCGACCAATGCGGGATCTAGTCCGCGTCGCATAAGAAACTCGGCTCCATTTCAAGGCCGCACGAGAAACACGAAGGATCTTGAGATTCCGGTCAGTCGCAAGACGACACTTTGAACCGCTGATGAAACCAATTTTAACCTCTATTATGTCCATCGTACCTTGCACTTGATCCGGGGGACAAAGAATTAATATATCTCAAGGGAAGGTTTCATCTGTGCTTAATATTTATTTATATCTTTTGTAAACCCACTCCAAAATTGTCAATAAATTGTTGTACTAGATTGAAGCCATGACAGTTCACCTTCCAATTATAAAGTAGTCAATTGAAAATGTTTATCTATTTGGTTTAATGGTCATGTAGGCTATCTGATGCCTGAACCTAATTTAGCTAAATAAATTTCTCTAAATATACAAAAGTAAACCACTAGCCACTTAATGTAGATTTATTTGGACACTTCAAAGTTTTAGTAATGATTGATTTAATGTACAAAATATGATAAAATCAAATTTGATATATAATTTGGGGTTTAAGAAACATAGTAGAAACCAAAATATAGGTCATATTTGTATGTAAGAATCACTAGTGTACAGGTCCACTTCATCATCACCTAGTCTCATCTAAGCAATTGAACTGCTTTTATTGACTAATGTTTGGTAAACAGATCTCTTTTCGATTTATAAATTAATAAATAAATAATGTTCCTTACGTGCTGTCATATGACAATAATTGCGTTTAATGAAACGTAACCTACTAAGCAGAAAACCTACTCCATTACACGCAGAAATATTGATCCTTATTTGGTCAGAGAATTAAACTTGGAGTAAGAAAATTAGAATTCTAAAACACTTCTCTGACCTGAATTAAGTCAAGGCACTAAGAGGCGACTCATCATTGTTAGTTTATGTTTATTTTGTTCGGATCAAGGAGTTCCATTTTATTCTAAAGGCTTGGCAGGGAATCGTTATTAACATTTTCTCTTTTTTATTTCTCGAGAGACATTCGATTAAGCTTTGCACGAAGACACCTCAAAAGCTAACAAATGAATTAATATGATGTGTCCTGCGTTTTAATATTTTACATGCCATTATGACAAGTATTTAATAAGGGCATGAAAACTTCGTAGTCCACTACACATTGAAAAGGAACCATGTTTCGGACCCAAAGCCTTTGGCATGCGTATATGAGGAGGGTGGATATGGTGTAGCTCTACGAGAGATAGAGAGAGAGAGAGAGAGGAAAGCATACATCTAGTGCAGTGCAGTTCTTTCTTTCTCCTCCTTGCAATGACCCTAAATACTCGCTTCTGAGTTCCCAAGAGATACATGATTTACATCTTCGCGGTGCAAATGGCTTGGCTTTTGAAGCATAACAAGTAGTTCTTTGATTGTCTTGAAAGAGATGAACAGGTAATTTGATGCTTGTTCTGATAGAAGCTTTGAAATGGAAAGGCTAGGGAGTAGGAAGGGGAAGAAGAGCATAATCGTCAAGGTATTCGAGCGATGTCGTTCCCTCGGGCACCGGAGAAGCTCAGCTGCGGCGGCCACGCCCAAGAGCAAGCCATGGGACAGCTCCAAGTCCACCGGGAGGCAACGGGCGCCTGAGGGCTGCTTCACGGTGTACGTCGGGCCTACCAAAGAGCGGTTCGTGGTGAGGATGGAGTGCGTCAACCACCCTCTTTTCAGGATGCTCCTCGATGAGGCCGAGATGGTGTACGGCTTCACCAGCCCTGGCCCGTTGCAGCTCCCATGCGACGTCGACGTGTTCAACAAGATCTTGTGCGAGATGGACCAGGAGATGATGGCCCCGCCCACGTGCAGCTTCGCCAAATGCTACAGCACCGGGTATCGTCTTCTCAGCCCTCCAAGGCTCATCGTCTCCGACCATCTCTAAGCACTCTCAGGCTCTTTTCTAAGGTTCATCATCTCCATGTATCATATACCGTGCTTTATCTTCTGGTGAAGGTAATCCTTTGTTTGTGACGTTAACAAAATGATTTAGTAGTAGTTTTTCTCTCTCTAAATAAATTTTTTTTTTGCCTTTAGGATAGATTATTTGATTTTTGAGATCGAAAAGTATGTATAAGTTCCTTTGGATCCGGTGTTGTTATAATTAGTATACAAAAGTCATCGACCCATAAGTATCCATGTGATATCGGTACCTATCTAAGATTTATTATCATTACAAACTTTATTACGTAATTATTAAAAACTTATAAAGTCTATCTTTATATTTTATTATACTTATATAAGATATTATTATTATTATTATTATTATTGATACGATATTGAGTTTGGGTTCCACACCTTAGGGTTGTATGAAGTTATAAGTAGATCTTTTGTCGACGGATATAAAGTCCCATAAGACTCGAGTAAAGCCAGTTACTTGCTTGGTCAATCTAATGGAATTCAAAGTTCTCCGGCTACTTGGTCTTCTTCAACCCGAATTGATTTATTTGCTGTCAATCATGCATGAGAGAGTCATAAATACGAGAAAGACTGAAACAAGTGCTGCAGATTCAACAAACATAATAACGATTTATAACCTATCGCATTATTTCATGTTCTTACAACAACAAATCCATCATACAGATATGTAATGTATAATCAAGTAATATCAATCTCAAACTGCGACTTCAAACTGAAGGAAAGGCTCATCTTCCCCATATTATATGTCCATCAGCTTTTGGAAACTTGCCATTGCTGAGCTTGGGAGCCCAAGAAGCACATTAATGCTCTTACTCTCCTTCCCATGGGATAGGAACAAGATCACCTCTTTCTCAGGTAGAGTCACAGGCCCAGATTGAACTGGCTCCCCCCACCCGAAGTCCGTGATGTGGAAGGACAGCCTCGACCAAGTCGTGATCAGAAGAGTAGCAGTCAGAGAAGGCCGAGCCCTTGTCGCCTCGAAGTAATCCATCGCCGACCGCATGTACTCGTCGGTGACCATCCTCACTGCGTCCTGGACCAGTCCAACAGCAAAGGACAGTGGGCGGCCCAGGAGCTCTCCTGCTGTGCACAGCGAATTGGTGAGGACGATGCCATTGCCGAAGTAGCCCTTCGGCAGCGGGGGGTCGAATCGGGACCTGCCGTCGACGGCGAAGAGGAGCTTCGTCTTCTGCCCGGGCTGCAGCTTCAACGCCTCCGTCCGGGCTCGCCAGACGAGCCCGGAGAGAGCTTCGAACGTGGTGCACCCGTCGAGCGTCCCGTCCGCCATGGCCTTTTTCTTGACGCGCTCCAGCTTCTCGGTGTCGAAGCAGAAGGATCGGTACAGCATTTCTTCTTGGTACAAGGTTGTGGCATCAGAGACGTCTTCGATCTCAGAGAATTCACGGTGGGGAAAGTTGATGACAGGAGGATCACGTGATCTCAGAACACTGCGGTCGATGAACGGCGGCACCGATATCGGTAGGCCTCGTGCCGTTTCCCCCCATGAGTTCACAAACTCCATTGCACCAAGCCCGTCGAACATACAGTGGTTCATGGCTAGCCCAAGGATGAATCCCCCGCAACTGAACTTAGTAACCTGCAGAGAGAGAGAGAGAGAGAGAGAGAGAGAGAGAGAGAGAGAGAGAGAGAGAGAGAGAGAGAGAGAAATGAGAATGTAAGACATCAGTCTTAAGCCGGAGCGTAACAGAGCAAGTCTCAGACCTGAGCTACCAGTAGAGGCATCTCCAGTATGTTCTTAGCACCAGGGACGCTATAAACAAGCTTCCCAAGCGTGTCGGGATCAGGCTTTGTGATGTCCCCAACATCTTCCATCTTGCAGTCTGCTTCAGCCTCGACGAACACCGCGCCTTCCCTGGTGCAATCCACGATGAGCTTCCCCTCGTTGCTGATCGTCAGTCGGCCGGCGAGCGGGTAGTAGCGAACGAGGACCTGCGCCAGCGCCTCCTTGATCACTTCTGCCGCCATCTCATTCCCCTTCTCCTCCGACTTGAAGCAGTATATGGTCTGAACTATGACTGCAATGTTCTGGTCGAGGTTGGTGAGGAAGTAGAACCCCTTCTCTGTCTCTTCTGCCGGAGGAACAAGCGTCGGTTCCCCTTGCCTCACAGTAAGCTCAAACTTCTCCCTGAGATCTGCAATCTGCACACCAAACACACAACCTGCATGTCAAAACTCTATCTAAATCTCGAAGAAAACCAGATAGAATCTCACCATTTTGATGTCTGAGGAAACCGCTGGTAAGTCTGAGAAACCAGAAAGCAAATGGCCCCCCAGTTTATATAGGGAGCAGGGAAGATGATCCAGCCAATCTCTAACAGAATTGGTCAGCTAAAAAGAATGAAAGGATATGTTGTTGAAGCAAGTTTTGAGCTCAAAACCTAATCTAAGGAAAGACAGTCTGTGTCGGCATCTTTTGAGCCAAATCTATCACACACTATGGGCTCATATGGTTGGGGTTGGCTACTAGCTTGCAACAAAACATAAGACATTTGCTGCATCTCTTTTTCTTGCTCATGGGTTGGTGAAGTTGGCCTCCTAATAACGTTATGATATCTTCACTCCTGTTATTATCGTGTCTCTATGGAGTTCATATGCCTGACGAGATCTTGAGACTCTGAGAATCCAGTCGAGTATGACACGATCTACTCACGATCTAATTCACCTAACTCGGTTGACCTGATCGAGTATGCTTGACCTAATTTTGATAAGATTTGGTCGATTTAAATAATCGAATGCACTCAAGTAACATGTCCTCGATTCTGACAAGCATTTATTGCCAGCGAAGAGGGCTCTGCACCGGTACATGAGATGGCTGAAGGTGGTATTCTGAATCAGGGCCTCGAACCACGTCACCCGGAGTTTGGACAAGAACTAGGTGATTGGTAATCTCTGATCCTTTTCCGATTTCTGCCTTTAACAGGCTTTGAACTTGATTAGTGGAAGATCAAGCTAGCTAAATTATGTATGACATACATTTTAGAAAGAATATATTTTTGTTGGTTGGATAAGAATATAACACTATTTAATTGGATTTAAACACTGTTGATCTTATCAAATTGTTTGGTCTTTATAGTTCAAAGAGCCCATTAAATTATGTGCAAGATGATGTGTGAATTTCTATTAATTATTTTAAGTTTCTTGATGTCAAATTTTTGTATAGATTTTTTTAATTATTTGAATTAAATATACAATTTGAAAAGAATAAAAAATAAAAAAAGTGGCGGGCCGGTTTGGTCCAGCCTTGTATGCACTCGGACCGGTGTGGGCGCTGGCCCAGTTCAGACTCGGGCCACAGAGAGTCGGGTCCAGCCGAGCGGATCCAATTAGCCGGACCGGTGTCTTGACCCAGTTCGTGTTTCGCTCGATCTGATCCGTTGGAACCTGGACCAGCGGCGGCTCATGGGACAGAGCGTGATGCGTCCTGGCGCGTCCGGCTCAGCGTGGTCTAATGGTTTGTCCAATTCAAGCCGAGCCCAATCATGCCGGTCCAGACTTCTCTTCTGCGGTTCAACCGGAATTGAGCCCAGATGTTGTCGGCTCAGGGGTAACTAGAGTCCGGTTCAGCGACAATTGAGTCCAATTCAGTCGGTTTCCGTGACAATTGAGCTAAATTGGACCGGTTCAGAGTCAATCGAGTCCAATTCAGTGATAATTGAGCCAAATTAATTCGACTTTAGTAAAAGTAAAGCCCGATCGATTTTGTTCAGTTCAATAGGAGTTGTGCTGCACACGATATAAGATATAGACACTTTATGAATTGGAATCGAGTAACATCCACTTAGTTGTACATAAATACTTCTCTCGATGAAACGATGTTTGATGATGGATAAGAGGATACTGTTGCCCACGAAGGCATACAGGCTAGTATGTTGAGGTCGTGTAAAGAGTCTGAGATCCATCTACTGTCAAGACAGGGGAAAGAAACATTCATCGACTAAAGAGTTCTCTCTGAGTTATGTTAAGCACCTCTTTGGTCGCTTCATGCTTCAGATGATAAATATATCATTATAGATTCATGGAACTGTTATCGCTTCCTGCTCTGCGCCAGACTCTTCTACAACAGATGGTCTACTCGTTGAAGACTCTTGCTGCTTTAGATGGTTAAACGATACTTCGACGTGACCATTGACTCGTCAACTTCTGACTTCAACCTCGATGAACGCGTTCCATCAAGCACCATGCCAGGTTTATTCTCGTCAGTGAAGGGTGGCTATGGTGTGAGGTGACGAAGCTTCGGTTGGTGGGGAGTAGGGCCGAGATGAGCCGACTGGAAGCTGTGGGAGGAGTCAATTATGGCGATCTTTGAGTTCTTTAGAAAGAGTACTTCAAAATCCCGTACTTCTCATTCACAGAAGAAAAAGAAAGAGAACTCGGCTGGAATTATGTTTTTTGTTTTATCCAGTGTAAGGCTCTTTTGAGCTTAGATTTGAACCTTCGACGTAAGAAAATAAATCTTTCAGCATCTATTTTTGATGTGTTTGGAGATGCTTGTAATTTTGGAACCAAAAAGCTAGCTAGCATGGATGGAAGGAACTGAGAGAGGAACAAAGTCTACCCTTCTGCAGAAGCCATGGGCAGAAATAATGGAGGAAAAAGTTCCATTTTATCATGCTTCAAAAAGGTTATTGGAAAATGTTATTTTACTATATTAAATTCTGATATAAAGACAATAACTAAACCACCAAGTTAAAATTCTAGCAATTTTTATCGATAGAACAGAGCCATAATAATCATGTCCATTTAAAGTGAAAATTTGGACTTCTTAGAATCATCAGGAAGTAAAAGCATGTAATTTATGTACATCTGTCTACAGCTCAAATAATGTGTATTTACAGCTGAGCGATTCTACAATTTAGGACTACCACGGCATCTTTTTATCAGTTTCAATATAATTCTAATCCTGATCCATCGTGTGCACAAGAGGGGAACTGAAACTAGTGGGGCTGCTGCATCATTATTCTCAATGTATCAGGCTAACCTTTTGGTATTATCACCATTGGATGCTTATCTTCTTCCATGAGTAGGAATCAGAGTTCATGAGTAGAGGATCAGGTCGATCGAAGGTTTTGAAATGAGGCCCTGAAGAGATTACCGAAGATGAGACTGACGGTGCTGCCCACGTCGGGCGGCTTTGATGGGAGTAGAGGGTTCTGCTTCACCCTTAGGACTGTCTGCCCGATCTGTCTGCGTATCGAATCGATTGTCTTGGCATCTATAGGGTTGCCTGACATCTCAGAAAGATAGAAGGTGTCTACTACTTTGCCTTCCTCGGTTGAAATCTCTGCTCTCCTGATGGTTAAGCCATTTTCTCGGAATATTCTAGTGATTTCTGAGAGAAAACCGAATCTATCCTCTGTCCTCAGTTCCAATTCCAGACCCTGTGCATGACCAAAGACAATGTAAGTAACCAAATGCAATAGAATGAACAACCATCACAGTTTTTGAGACTAAATATTACTTCTGAGGCTCTTCTCTCTATAGCTGCCTCAAGGCACTGGATCAGACGCTGTCGCTCGCCTTCTGAGCTTATGGGAAGGCCATCGACATGTCTTATATAGTATTCCTGAAGATTAACAATAGTGAAAGATCAAGAGTGGCATACAATGTAGATTTCATAAAAACCAGTAGTGATGGTAATTTAGATTGACATTTACTTGATAAGCTCCTTCCTTCCCTGAGCTGACGGTTCCATGAAACACAACATACTGCATGTCTGTGAGTGTACAGATAGTATCAAAAAGAAGCTTAGGCCGGTCCTTAGACCTCAAAATGACCACAGTATAATCCTTCTCCAAACAATCCGTCACAGTCACTTGGGGTGCAGATTTATCATTTACCTCTGCTTTCATGCCAACCCTCTCGTAGTCCCTATCATCAAACATCAATTGATGCAACCTCCTATCAACGTGGGTAAGCCCCATCGATACGGTCATCTTACCTGTCCTCGAATCATTATAACCTTTAAGTACATTGCATAGGAGCTTCTTGATTGCGGAGAGCCTTTCGGGGTCCTCTATTGCACCCCCGGTGGACTCGTCTGTAACATGAAGCACAGCTGCAACTCTGGTGTTGTGTGTCCATAGCTCTGCTTTGTCCACATGACACAACTGGGTTGCAAGCACAGCACATATTTCAGACAGTAAGCCAGGCCGGTCGGAACCTGTTACTTCGATCAATGTTTGCTCTTTTGAAGGTGTTATACCTACTGAACTCCGTAGTTTGGGAAAGAAGCAAGCATCTGATTCCAAGGACTGCACAAATGTAAACAAACCATCATAAAATAAATACATTTGATGCCATGAATGTAATCTGTACTTGTGACAACATCCTATCTGAAACTCAAAAGCTTAGATGATTCAAATTGATACAGATAAACGTTCAGAAGAATAAAAGGAAGCCCTCCATTCAGAGAGAACTCAGTTCCACTAAAAATAATGGAAATGACATGTTAACAACTAGAATAAGGACTAATGACAAGTACCTTTGTTATATAGGAAATAATCTCTTTGTTCCACACTTTATTTCCATCTAGGTCGGTCACGTTAAACACTGAAAACACCGGGTACGAAAAATTCAGCACAGAAATATGAACAAGAACTAAATATGATTCCTTTCAAGTTACTTTGATCTGATTGAAATTTGGAGTGCATACCATCCATGAACCAACTCCCATCAGAAGAGATGTAGGCCTTGCTGATGACAAGGTCCAGGTCAGTAAGGACTTGAACTACTTCGAGTAGAATCCCATGCTTGTTAACACTATCCACCTAAAACAATGAACAAACACAGTATTTAAGAGATACTACTGCACAAACAATAATATCTATCACCACAGATAGTGATTAAGCTTCAATCTCTCAAGAATGGTCAGACTTACTCTAATAACTGTGGCATCGTGATGAGAGTCATTATCTATCACAACCCTGCATTCCAGAACCAAAGATGTCACAGATGAGCTTTCGAAGGAAAAGTGATTCCTCATGTGGTTAAAAGTTTCAAAGAAAGGTAAGCAAGGCAAAAGAATAGACACAAACAACAATAAGGTACATGTAGTTTTGAAGGTTCCATGCTTAAAATGATGGAGGCAAAAGCCTCAGAAGAGGGATTCCTTCCAATCACAATATGTTTCGAAGAACAGAATACCCAAGAAACAGTAAGAACTCGAGCAAAGGTAAAAGTGGATTACTCAAACAATTTACACCAAGTAATTCAATCTATTGCAACATATCTAGACGACAAGCAGATTCTTGAAAGAAGCCAATAGATTCAAACAACGCATGCTAAAATGAAGTGATAACTAAATCAGAAAATTGAAGTATAGAGAAAAAGAGAGCTGTAGTTGCAAAGGCTAGCTGACAACAAAACCCAAGGAAACCAATCCATTCAAACATCGAGCACACCTAAGAAAGGATGGAAACAAATAAAACATTCGTGTACGTTCATAGAAGGAAGAAGAGAACAGAAACACAGGGGAGAGGTATAAAGTTTCCGGTCCTAATTGAAGACAAACTCCAAACCATTCCACTCCATAGCCCCGGAATCAAAACTCAAAGCAACCCACTGAATCAGAAGAGAAATGATCACATCTGTTCATCCCTTCTCAAAGCAAACTCCAATTCGATCCTTGAAATAACCCACGTACCCCCACGACAAGCCCCCAAATCAAACAACTATGGCAAGTAAAACCAAAGCAAAAGGAAAAAAAAAAAAAGAGAGAAACAAAGGGGGTAATCAAACTCATATCACCTTGGGGGGTTCATCCTCCTAATGAGCTTCGCAAACTCATCATCATCCACCTCCTCCTCTGGATAACTCCCCATCTTCCCCAAAGCCAGGCTTCTCCTTGGAACCAAAAGAAGCAAACAGGTCCAAATTGAAGAGAAAAGAGAGCTTCTCTTCTCCTTACATATATGTGGACAAGAGAATCTGAGAACTTAACTGGGAGAGTAAATAAGAGAAGACTATATTTATATGGAGTCAGGTAGATTCCACTGAAAGTGTTCGAGGCTTTATACATCTTTCCCTATCTATTCTAATATTTATATTTACTCCATATCAAATTACGTAGAAACCCCCAAAATATGCTTATAATCAAAAAGTTATCTGAGCTTAATAGGAGGAAATTTCGGTCATTTCACAAGGGAGGACAATCTTCTGACGTGGCTATTTGCCACTGGTTGAGTGGCTGATGGCTGCACGAGTGCGGGGCGGTGATATTTGTCCCATTCCACTGGTCAATAGTTCGAGTTTTAGGGGAAATCAAAAGGTCGGGTGAGGATACCGATCAGCGTTCGCAAGTGGCGGCGCGCGGGTAAAACATGGGGTAGCGTTCCCGCGTCCGGTGACCCGACCAGTTCACGCGCCTCAATCGGCCCGGCCCAATGAGGGTAATCAGTGATTTTGATGTATATATATATATATATATATATATGATATTTATATTTATACGAGGTGAATTCTTGTGAAAAATATATTTTATTTTCAGAAATTTTTAACAATTTTTTTCTCAATACTTGAAATAGTTCTGATTTTACAATCAATCAATTTTTTTTTCTCTTTGAATCAGTGATGAATCGATCCAGTTATAACATAACTATTATAACATAATATTTTTTAACTGTATTACAATATATTTTTAATATTATTAAAAATACTGTAACACAGTATAAAAATATTGTAACTGAATCGATTAATCCTATGGATAGGTTCATAGAAAAAAAGACAAAAAAATATGAGTAATTAAAATATCTCATATATTAGACAAAATATATTAGAAAAATTTAAGAATAAAAATTACTCTCAGAAAAAAAAACCTATATTTTTTAAATCATCCATATATATATATATATATATATATATATATATATATATATATATTCTCGGAAAAATTATCTGAAAAGAAACCAGATTCGTTTGTCTCGGTGGGAACTATTTGGCCATGTAAAAAAGAAATATAATTGTGGAGCCTAAGAAGCCTGCCTAGTCTTGCAAAATATTGTTCCAGGTTGAGGATTTTGGAGAGGCATCATGGAGATGGACCACTTGATTCGTATTCTATGGGAACAAGGAAATGGATTCTAACGAGGCTGCCTTCTCTCATGCAATTTACCTTACCTTGGGACAAAGATAAGGTTGGAATAGGGGAGACAATGACACAAATCTAAAAGCATACACCATAGTTAGTACACACACACTATTAAAGTTCGGCCACAGGACCTCCACATACTACTACTATATATCCAGCTGCGACATTTACATGAGTAACATAAGAACATACTTACCATGTCATCCAATATGGGCCACGTAGATTTTCCCCATGGATAAGTCCTTCCGCGACATTTGATAGATAAGACTATAAATATATAATTATGTGTAGTCTTCGTTGAGCTAATCTCATGATTATATTGATCTTTGACAAAATATTAAAATTCAGAATCACTGTAACGCTCCGATTTAATCTTTCTTATGTCGGATTTAAAAGATAAATTAAGATGATTCAAAATGATCTTTGGCAATGGTTTGAGATCGATTCAAATTCAAGTACCTCATCGATCGGTCACATTTACGATTTGAGGTTTCCTAAGGCATGATGATGATGGACACCAGAGCTTGAAGACTCTACATCATTGCCATGCATTAGCGTCCGTCCCTCATCTGCATCATTCACACTTTCAATCAACTTATTTGTGTGGCAATTAATGTTGCGATCGTCTCCCCTAACTTATCTGCATGCAACAGTTGTCCTCTGCACTGCGCTTTCCACATCCTGCCAGCACTTGTCCTGCTCATGAACTGATTGATGATTTGATGAATCGATAATATATTTTCATCTTAATATGGTTAATCAATATGTTAATGAATCGATTGAATCGGATTGTGCTAATAAAGTGTGACTGACTTTGTACAATGTCTTCGTTCTTCATGCATCATATTTGGTGCTCTCTTGAGTCTCTCCACCTTGAGACAATGAGAGTCCAACAGAAGCCCTGGCCCAATTCCATCTTGCTTTAATCAAGTATGGAATCTTCAGCTGGCTGGAGTAATACTATAACCCAGCAAAAAAGAAAAAGAAGAAGAATAAAAACGATGGTCAAATTTGTTGCATTATGATTCCAACCTTGGAAAGGAAAAAAATATTTAAATTAAAAATAATATGTAAAATCACATATAAAAATAAAATAAGACAGAGAAATAATGCAATCCAAAAAGAAAAAAAACAAAAAACAAAATGTATGAAAGAAAATAAAAAATAAGAAGAAAATGATAGACAAAGACAAAATTCCCGAGTTCTTTTCTTGGAGGGAGGAAATCAGAAGTCTTGAATTTTCTCCATGGAGTGTATTCTCAGAGAGAGAGAGAGAGAGAGAGAGAGAGAGAGAGCCCAAGGTAACATGGTAAATACTTTGTGTTGTTTGATGAATGAAACGCCACATTGAGGTCCCCCAACTATTTCCTTCCTAGAAGTACCCATGGAGGGAATAGTTAACCTCGTACACCTGGATCCAGGATCTGATGATGCACACTTGCAATCTTAAGTTGGGAAGGTAAGTAGATCAAGCCATTGGCCAGGTGTCATTGCACAAGCGGAATAGAGCCTTTTGCTGTGAACGAACCTCCTCAAGTGTTCGTCTTGGAGAGAAAGGAGGCTTCATGTGAGGGGACAAATGGGCTGCCATTTAATATGTAGTGCAGGTTTTGGTAGACTGGGTTAGCCAAACTTAAACTACATTTATTGTGAAGTAGGAGTTCCACATTGTAAGTTGGATTGGAGCTTTAGAAGTTGGTGTGCTGCGTCGGGTGGTTGGGGGGGGTATTTCCTTAGTGCTGGACATGATTAGTGCATGAGGATCACCAAGCACCTGTGCTTCTTTAACTTTCTAATCTATGGTCATGAATCTGATGCTCCCACGAGTTGTTCATGATTCATTTTTGTGCCCCTTGAGATGACTCAGAGGGAATTTTATGTTCTCAACCACATGTTCTTAGACTATTGTTCTTCAAGTCATATCATCTGCAATTTGGAGGAAAGTGTAAGAAGGTAAGGGTCTTCTGATTGATGAGGACTTTTTAATGAATTCTAATTATTTGATCACGGATTTGGTATCCATGTCCTTGATTAACTATTCAGTATGATAGAAAATATAATTCTATGCTTTCTGATAGGTGAAAATTTAGACAAAGATGTTTGGAATCAAGCAACCGATGATATGATTAGAAAACAGTAATATATATATATATATATATATATATATATATATATATATATATATATATATATGTTTGAAATTGAATATCAAAGAGCTCAAACCCTAAAGAACAAAGAGCTAAAATCTATCAACTAGTCTGATCGCCACATAGTTGAAATGAATAAAATCAAGACCTTTGCAATTACATCTGAGAAACAGTTGCCCAAACCCTAATTGACATAACAAGAAGGGATTGGCAAGAGCATAAAACCAGCACAAAGTTCATGCTTTTGAGTGTTTGTTGCACTTCAAAAACTGGAATTATTCATGTTTAGGAGATTATCTTTTTTAGTGCCGTCCATTAAATCAACTGAGGTTGTTTGTATACTCTGATCTAGACAATGCAAAGTGCTTCTTCTTGTGTGGCTGCAGTTTTCATCTCATGTACATGGTGATAAAAGGTAGAACAGGTAGGATATACATATTAAAAGCTTTAGACAAACTGCACTTGATGCTCACTATAAGGAATGAGGAACATCACTGTTTAGAAACTGAGGCAATCGCATTAAGTGCCTTGGTAGTTCTTGAAAACCTTTCCAATGAAAACAATGTTAGAAATTTAATATGAGGCAAGAGTAGGGAAAAAAAAGAAATAAAAAAGAGTGAAAGGAATTTTATACTGGTTTCTCCATTGATGTGTGCATATGAATTGGCCATTAATCACAATATGAAGATCATGTGTGTGAGTTGTAGGGCTACAGCCCATATTCAGCCCGTGTAAGTTTTATCAGTCCTAAGTCCACACTCCTTCTTAATCTAACTCTAGATTAATATAAGGTGGGGTGCTGGCTACGTTTTGACAAGAAGGTAGCTACGTTTTTGGGCAGAAAAGGACAGCAACATGGTAATCTTCATAGTAGCAAAGAGGAGAAGAAAAAGACAGAAAAATAAGAGAAAGAAAGGGAAGAAAACAAGGACAACGCAGAGAGACTGTTCTCAATCATCTAGCAGTGTTCTCATCTCAGGTTAGATCAAATCTACAGTAGACTCTTGCTGTGATTACTTGGGGAGGCTTTAGATATCGTGGACAGTGACGTGATCCTTGTATCCCAATTATTCTCTTGTGATTGTTGCTAGGGTTTAGGGCAAGAGATTGAGATTTGTATATTCATTATTCTCATAGTTGATTATCTCTAGTTTGTCCCGTGGTTTTTACCCTTCACATTGGAGGGATTTTTCACGTATATCTTGGTATTCTATTTGATTGTAATTTCATTTAATTCCGCTGCATATCATGGCCTACTAGTATTTGTTCATATACAAAGGTTATTCCGCTTTATATCCCCATCAATTGGTATCAGAGCAAGGGTTTTGGTGATTTAATTTTTGTATTTGAATATGAAGGCCAGTAATGTTTCTCGCATGATTAGTTTAAATGGAAACAATTGGATGATATGAAAACCAAGAATGAAAGATCTTTTGTATTGCAAAGATTTGTATGAACCTTTGTAGGGGGATAGTGCAAAACCCACAACTATGACATATGATGAGTGGAAGAGGTTAGATCGAAAAACAATTGGGTTTATTCGACAGTGGCTTGATGATAGTGTCTTTCACTATGTTTCTAATGAAATTTCTACATATTCTCTTTAGAAAAAGTTAGAAAGTCACTATGAAAGAAAAACAGCTAGCAATAAAGCCTTTTTGATCAGAAAACTTGTGAACCTAAAATATAGAGAGGGTGCTTCTATTGCTGAGCATTTGAATGAAATGCAAAGTATTACTAACTAGTTATCCTTGAAAATGTCTCTTGATGATGAGTTACAGGCATTGTTATTTCTTAGTTCATTACTAGAAAGTTGGGAGACACTAGTGGTTTCCCTCAGTAATTCTGCGCCAGATGGTGTTATCACTATGAGTTAAGTAACAAGCAGTTTGTTGAATGAGGAGTTGAGAAGAAAGAGTTCAGCAACATCTCAGAATGATTCACAAGCACTTATTTTAAAGAACAGAGGAAGGTCAAAGTCTAGAAGCAATTCACGCATGAGTAGGAGCAAGTCAAGATCAAGAAAAGATATTGTTTGCTATAACTATAGTGAGAAAGGACATTACAAGAATCAATGTAAGCAACCTAAGAAGAGCAAGAAAAAGGGAAAAGAAGTGGAGTTTATAGAGTCAAAAGATAATATCACAGCTACAGTGCAGGGTGATGATTATTTGATTTTGTCTCCTTCTAATGATATTTTTTCTTGTGTATGTCAGGATCTTGAGTGGGTGATTGACATAGGTGCTTCTTATTATGCTACACCACAGAGAGAGTTTTTTGCTACATACAGGTCTGGAAATTTTAGTGTTGTCAAGATGGGCAACTATGACACAGCAGACATCATAGGCATGGGTGATATCCATTTAAAGACCAACATTGACTGTAAGTTGGTGCTTAAGGATGTGAGGTATGTGGTTGACTTGAGGCTAAATTTAATTTCAGTTGGAAGGCTAGATGATGAAGACTATGATAGCAGATTTCATAGAGGGCAATGAAAGCTCAGTAAGGGTTCTCTTGTTATAGCTAATGGAAAGAAATGCCATACTTTATGCAGGTTGCAGGCTAAAGCTTATGGTGAGCAGTTAAATGCTACAGAAAAAGACTTCAGCATGGAGTTGTGGCATAAGCGACTGGGACACATGAGCGAGAAGGGGCTACAAGCTCTTTCCAAGAGAGAGATATTACCAGACCTCAGAGGTATACATCTGAACCCTTGTATTGATTATTTAGCAGGTAAACAACATAGAGTTTCATTTGCTAGTCCTGCTTTATCTAGAAAAATAGATGCCTTAGACCGTGTTTATACAGATGTATGTGGTCATTTGAGGACAAAAACTCTTGGTGGATCTGTTGATGTTTTTGGTATAAGTGGTGCACTTTATTTTGTCACTTTTATAGATGATTTTTCTAGAAACGTTTGAGCCTATACTTTGAAGACCAAATATCAGGTTATTAATGTCTTCAAAGAGTTTCATACCAGGGTTGAAAGGGAGATAGAAAGGCAACCGAAATGCATAAGATCAGATAATGGTGGTGAGTATACAGGATTATTTAATGATTATTGTAGGTCACATGGGATCTAACAAGAGATGATAGTTCCTGGTACACCTCAGCATAATGCAATTGCAGAGAGGATGAACCGCACCATCATGAAAAAGATCAAATGTATGCTTTCACAGGCTAAGCTACCTAAAAGGTTTTGGTATGAGGCTTTGAGGACTGTAGTTGATGTGATCAACTTATCACCATGTACAGCCCTAGATGGTGATGTTGTAGAGCATGTATGGTCAGGGAAAGATGTTTCCTATAGACATTTGAGAGTGTTTGGTTGTTATGCATTTGCACATATTCCAGACAATGAGAGGTCCAAGCTGGATGTTAAGTCTAAAAAATATATTTTTCTTGGCTATTCACATGATTATTTTGGTTACAGGCTTTGGGATCCAGAAAAGCAGAAGGTGTTTAGAAGCAGAGATGTAGTCTTCTTTGAGGATCAAACTTTTGAAGATTTGAAGAAGAATGCATCAACCAATACTTCTACAGGAGGATTAGCAAATTGTGACCCAATTACTCCTCCAGTATATCAGGGTAATGAGGGAGATGTGCAGAAAAATAGTGTAGAGCCTGATGTTGATCTACCTGCAGGACATGTTGAGCAATAAGAAGTTGAAGAGCAACTTCCCGCAGAGCCTCAGTTGAGAAGATATTCTAGACAACGTCAACCTTCCAGAAGGTACTCTACAGATGAGTATGTGATGCTTACTAATGCAGGTGAATCGGAGAATTACTAGGAGAATTACTAGGAAGCAATTGAAAGTGAGCAAAAAGAGAAGTGATTAGTTGCTATGCAGGAAGAGATGGATGCTCTTCAGAAGAACCACACTTATGATTTGGTGCTACTACCAAATAGAATGAAGGCCTTGAAGAACAAGTGAGTTTTCAGGTTGAAGACTCAAGAATATTGTTCTCAACCAAAGTATAAAGCTAGATTGGTTGTGAAAGGCTTTGGTCAAAATAAAGGTATTGACTTTGAAGAGATTTTTTCTCCTGTTGTTAAATTGTCTTCTATTCATGTTGCTCTTGGTATTGCTGCTAGCCAGGACTTGGAGGTTGAACATTTAGACGTGAAGACAACTTTCCTTCATGGGGATTTGGAGGAGGAAATTTATATGGAGCAACCAGAAGGCTTCAAAGTCAAAGGTAAAGAGAACTTTGTCTGCAAATTGAAGAAGAACTTGTATGGGCTAAAGCAAGCTCCAAGACAGTGGTATAGAAAGTTTAATTCATTTATGACAGAAAATGGATACAAAAAAATGACTTCAGATTATTGTGTGTACATCAAATGGTTTGGTGAGGATTTTATTATTCTTTTACTTTATGTTGATGATATGCTTATTCTTGGGAAAGATATGTCTAAAATTGACAGATTGAAGAAGGAGCTGAGTGAGTCTTTTGCAGTGAAGGACATGGAGCCAGCAAAGCAAATACTGGATATGCAGATTTCCCGTGATAGGAAAAATAAGAAGATTTGGTTGTCACAGGAGAAATACATCGAGAAGGTATTGGAAAGATTCAGTATGAGCAATGCAAAACCAGTTGGTTCTCCTCTTATATATCACTTCAAGTTGTGCTCAGAACAGAGTCCGTCAAGTGATGAGGAGAAGGAGAAAATGCAAAAGGTTCCTTATGCTTCAGCAGTTGAAAGTTTAATGTATGTAATGCTATGTACGAGGCCAAACATCGCATATGCAGTTGGTGTTACTAGTAGATTTCTTGCAAATCCAGGCAAAAAGCATTGGGAAATAGTGAAGTGGAGTTTGAGATATCTCAGAGGGAGCTCTAAGGTTTGTTTAAGCTTTGGAGGTGGACGACATGTGTTGACAGGTTACACAGTTGCTGATATGGCAAGAGATATAGATATGAGGAAGTCTACTTCAGGTTATGTACTTACTTTTGTAGGGGAAGCTATGTCATGACAATCTAGGTTGCAAAGGTGTATTGCTCTCTCCACCACAAAAGCAGAATATATTGCTGCTATAGAGGTATGCAAAGAAATGTTATGGATGAAAGAATTTTTACAATAATTGGGGCTGAAATAGGAAAATTATGTAGTGCATTGTGACAGCTAGAGTGTCATTCATTTATGTAAGAACCCAATGTTGCTAGTCATAGGTGCCCAGCAAGCCAATCACGTGAGTGATGACACGTGTGACTTGATACAGAATCTTTTTGCTTATTATATTTTGGCGTATATCACTTTATAACTATTGCATAAATGCATATATATTGTGATGTCCTTGGATTTGTGCAATGGGAATCGGATCGTGATGAGATCACGATAATGAGATCGATTCACCTTTAAACACATATCCTAAATAATCCCAGTCATAGGTTACTCGAGAGGGACATCGTGATAACCGGATAGACTGGTGTGCTGTATACCCGTCCATATGATGGATGCAGCTGGTCTCATAGCTGCTCGTGTAGGGACACTAGGGGTACAGTACAGGTGCTCATTGGAGAATGAGTTCACTGATTGATCCGCTTACGGAATGCTGGATGGTTGATGATGCCTTATTGTCAGACAGTGATTCCGTAGTCCTAGTGGTGTATCTGGTCCTTAGACTTGAGACACCAAGGATGTCCTGTATGAGTGCTCCACTCTTTGATACCAGACTTATAGGTTTGGCTGTCCCCAGATCTAGTACAGCTGGTCATTGGGAGTGGTAGTCGACCTTACGAGGGCTATTGAGTGTCAATAGAGGATCATCCACTCTCGGCGTCATGAGAGGAATATCCTATGTGTTCTTGCTCAGACAAATCCCTGGCTAGGGTCATTCGGGTTGAGAGAGAAAGAGTTCTCCGGGAGAATCCGATTAGAGCGAGACTCGAGTAGAAACCGTATGGGTCTGACAGCACCATGCTCGATATACGGTCTCTGGGATATTAGATGGATGAGGGACTATAGGTACATGGTAACTGAGGATAGACAGGTCCAATGGATTGGATTCCCCTGTATCGTCTCGGGACTACGGCGTAGTGGCCTAGTACGTCCGTAGTCGATGAGTCGAGTGAATTATTACAGAGATAATAATTCACTGAGTTAGAAGGAGTTCTGACAGGTATGACTCACGGCCAGCTCGATATTGGGCCTAGAGGGTCACACACATATGGTAGGCATTGCGATGAGTAGAGGTTCGGATATGAGATATCCGATAGAGCCCTTGTCTTATTGGATGCAGATCCAATACCCACTAAGGAAGGACCCATTAGGGTTTGACACGGGATCTCTATAAATAGGAGGGATTCATAGCCTCATAGGCTAGAGTCTTTGCTTGCCTTTCCTATTCTCCTCTCCCTCTCCACCTTAGAGTAGGCTTGGAGTTTTGAGGAGCGTCGTCGCAACCCTGCTGTGTGGATCACCGCTAGAGAGGAGGACGCTTGACCTCCTTCACCCTCTCCTAAGGATCTGCAAGAACACAGGGATATACGATCTCCCTAGGTAACACAATCTCTATACGCAGTTTTGTGTTTTGCGGATTTTTTGCGCACCAATCTTCGCACGATGACGAACATCTTTTTGGGAATTGGGGATTTTTGTTTTCTTGTTCTTCCGCTGCGCATATGATGTCGCCCCCCAATGATTTCCCAACAAATGTTTCATTCCAAGTCAAAGCATATATATTTCAGATACCATTGAATTCGAAATGTATTTGAAGAGAAGCAGTTGCAGCTTCAGAAAATTCACACAGATGACAACGGAGCAGACATGTTGACAAAGACTTTACCAAACGAAAGATAGGAGATATGCCGATAGCTGGTCGACATGGCTTCATATTGAGGAGTCATGGGACAGCCTCCCTTATAGGCTGAAGGGGGAGGTTGTTGGGCTGACAGCTCATATTCAGCCCATGTGGGCTTTATCAGCCCACAGCCCACACCCCCTCTTAACCTAACTCTAGATCAATATAAGGGGGGTGTGGTGGTTGTGTTTTGGCAAGAAGATGGCTGCGTTTTTTAGTAAGAAAAGGCCAGCAACGTGGTGATCTTCGCAGCAGCAAAGAGGAAAAGAAAAAGGTAAAATAACAAGAGAAAGAAAGGGAAGAAAACTAGGACAACACAGGGAGATTGTTCTGAATCATCTAGTAGTGTTCTCATCTCAGGTTGGATCAAATCTACAATAGACTCTTGCTGTGATTACTTGGGGAGGTTTTAGATATCGTGGACAGTGACGTGATCCTTGTATTCCAGTTATTCTCTTGTGATTGTTGCTAGGGTTTAGGGCAAGAGATTGAGATTTGTATATTCATTATTCTCATAGTGGATTATCTCTAGTTTGCCCCGTGATTTTTACCCTTCACATTGGAGGGGTTTTCCACGTATATCTTCGTGTTTTATTTGATTGTAATTTTATTTAATTCTGCTGCATATTATGGTCTGGTAGTATTTATCCATATACAAAAATTATATCATGGTATGCTTAATAAAGAAAATTCAACTAAGTGACACCTGAAGTGCTTTCCAACCTGATTAGAAGGACAATAAGATCTTTCTAAAGTACTTGGAAAGGGATATATACCTAATTAAAGTTGCCGGGACTAGACAAGTCAGAGATCCATGGCTTCCTAAATTCTTATGCCCTGGCAACTGTTGCCTATTTTGTCATTCTCTCACACGTTCAGTGCCCTATAAAAACCCAGCAACTCAATCGTATGAATGCATCAAAAACTCCAACATATATATCACAGACATGGAGAGTAGATCAATGCTTTGCATTGTAGTAATGCTTCTGCTGGCTCTCACTTCTGGCAATGCAGTGGGAAGAAGACTTCCTGGTGAAGAGATTGAGCAACAGTGTTCATGGGTTGGACAATGCCAACAACCATCCACAAACAGCTTCTGTGACTGTCGTAGGAACACAGAAAGATGAGATGCAAGGTCTACTTCCAATGCATCGCCTGGTTTCATGTGGTCCAAACCCAAATCTACCATCGAGCATGAATAGAGTTGTAGTACAGGTCAATAGCCAGCCTGAGCCTCAGCCGCCGCCGCCGGGGCCGGCCCAGAGGCTCAAATGAAGAGGGAGGACGTACGGCCAAGATGCTACCAGTACTTGGTTCCTTCTTCATTTGGCTCAAGTAAATTCAGCTTCTAGCTTGGTGTGCATCATGTGTTTCACTTCAGAATATTGTCATGCCCTCTCCTCAAGTGTGGCTGGAAAGTGTGCTGTCTCTTTTCTTCACTTGTTCAGTCTGTGTCTACTACTACATGTAAATATCAATAAATGTAGTAACTGTTGTGTGCACTTCGTGTAGAACCTTTTTTTTCTTTTCCTTTTAGGTTCTTGAATTTGGATGCCAAGAGTAGATAGCCTTTCACAGAATACTTCTTCCTTAGAGCAGTTGCATGGTTGCAGAAGCAAACGTTACAACGTATGATTCTCAGAGATTGAAGTCCATTCAGCTAAGAACTTTCTCTTTGGCTTCTACTCACATGTTAATGTCAAGAACAATATTTTCGTTAAGTTTCAAGACTTAAGTTTCAACTATTATTCGGAACTAACACACATTCTTCGATCTGGCTTGTATAGATTATATTCTATTTATATGTACCTTTCCAACAGCAATAGAGAGAACATGTAAACAGAGAACATGTCAATAAACTTTAATTAAGTTTTGTCTTCACGTTTATTCAATCATGATATCAGAGCCCTTGCATTATGCAAGATTCTTTTCCTCCCTTCCTAGCTGTCCAGCGACAGCGTCGAACAACACAACATCTCGCTTCCAAGGCTAATGTCGAGGAGTGGACCGATGAGATCCTTCACATCCATCTTCCACTTTCACAGGTTGTTCGTCGTTAGTGTGTCTATTCCTGCCTCTTCCCTTTCTCCCTCGACGCTCTTACTCAATCACTTACTTGGACGGCCCCGCACCCGCGTCAGAAGGCAAGGAGGCAAACTCCACCTTGACTGTTGCTACTGTTGGACTTTGGGAAGCAGGGCTTGTAAAACTCCTCAAGTCCTTTAAGGCCACCCCGACCGAGGAACACACACTAGAAACCCACAAAGGAGCCACTTTATCTCCCTTCGTTGTTGCCTCTTGTAGCTCTACCTCGAGCAGCACCATCGGCGTGACCTTCGTCCCCGACGTTCAGTAGCTCTGCACTACTACTCCCAAATCCCAATCATCATCAGCCATCCATAGCACACTTTATAGATTGTTAGCCATGCCCGAGGAGTGCTTCCTCTTACTTTATTAGCACTGTGTTGAATCTCAGATTTTGATGATGAAACCAATTGATAGTGTTTGTCTGATCTGCATTTTGAGTGACGCAGGAAGCTTTGATCAGGGAGAGACACTTAAAGCATGAAGAATCATGTTGGGTTGTAGCGGAACATGTCAAAAGATTGGACGTCAAGCCGGAGGATCTGTTGATATATCTACAGAAGGCCTCGGGCCAAGAAGAGCAAAAATTGTGTCAAAAAAATCGGAATTATGAGGGTCAATTGGCTGATTGGGCAATAGGCCGCAAGAGAGGATAATGTGCCGAAGAATCCGATAAGGCATCGATGAACTAATGACATGTCGGATAACATTTGGTTCAGCTTCGTAATAATTGTCTAGATCGAAGTAAGTTTTAGGCGTAATTGGGTTGAAATTATATCAACTCAATTAGGGGCCAATTGGGCTCAAGTTTGAGTAGTGTTGGGCTAAGTGAAAGGCCTAAATAGTAACCAAATAGATGGAACCATCGGTGGCACAGTAACCTAGACTATGTCAGGTGATGGTACCGCCCAAACTCAATCTCTGAGAGACTATTAGGCGATGGTACCACCAGACTAGGTAGTGGTACTGCCTAGTGACAGGGTGCCAGGCGATGGTATTGACCAACACAAGCGATGGTACCGTCAGTACCTCAAAAATCGGGGATAAGACACTTTTAGGCTTCAAGTTTGAATCCACTTAGAGGCCTATAAATACCTCTCTCATCCCTGGTTAACACACATAAGCACAGAGAGCTTAAAAGTGAGAAAACACTATAGCAATCACTTGAGAGATCCCATCCTCTAGTTCTAAGTTTATAATTCTACTTAGGAAAGAGTGAGTACTTGTAAAAGGTTATCTCCTAAACATGTGAAAAGGAGAAGAGGGGTATAAAAGGGTAGTTGATCTTCGCCCGTTGAAAGAAGATCGGTAGTGGAAGCAATGGCTTTGAGTGAAGATGAATCGGGAGTGGATGTAGGTCACGACGATCGAACCACTATAAAAATCTGATTTGTATTTCCTTCATACCTTTTCCTTATATTACAAACTGAATTCTTACTTTCCCTATGCTTCTATATGCTTTCAAGTTAAGCATCTTTTCGATACGTTTTTATCGTATGAAGATTTTTGACTTAACGTAATTTTATTGCTACACTAATTCATCCCCCCTCTTAGTGTTGACTCGATCCTAACAGTTGGTATTAGAGCTATGGTTTTTCTCATTTGGTTTAACAACTAAGAGTAATGACTCTTTTCGGCTTTCAAGAGGGTCACTATATCATTCGTCCTCCCATGTTCAATGGGACGGACTACACATATTGAAAAACTCGAATAAGAGTTTTCTTAATTTCTTTAGATTTCAATATATGGAATATCATTGAAAATAACTTTCAAAAGTCTTATAATCCAATGAATGAATGAAATGATTTAGAGAAGAGAATTTTTTCTTTAAATGATAGAGCTATGAATGTTCTATTTTGTACTTTAGATAAAAATGAGTTCAATCGAGTGTCTATTTGTGAAATAACATTTGATATTTGGCACATACTCGAAATCATACACGAAGGCACAAGTAGGGTAAAAGATTCTAAAGTTAATCTTTTGATGCATAATTTTGAGTGTTTCGTATGAAGCCAAGCGAAATTATTGTTGACATGTATACCCATTTTACGGATATCATTAATAGTTTAAAAGCTCTTGGTAAATATTTTTTAAATTTTAAACTTGTTAACAAGATATTAAGATCCCTTCTAAAAAGTTGGGATCCTAAAATCACGACAATACAAGAAACAAAGGACTTAAAACCATTTTCCCATTGAAGAACTGATTGGGTCGTTGATGACCTACGAAATGAGTTGCATGACATATGATAAATATGAGAACTACCTTCTAAAAAATATGAAGGATTTGACACTTCAAACAATAGAATACCACTTGAGTGATAACTCAAGTGATGATAATGTTGACCTTGAACTCCTCATAATAAAGCTTAAAAAATTCTTAAAATAAGAATCAAAAAATAAAAATAAACCTAAAAAACAGAAGCTACAAAAGAAGAAGAAAACACTCAAGGTAGCTTAGGACGAATCAAGTTCATCTGAAGATGAAGAAAAAACCAACAAAGGCGAGGTGACAAATTACGCCTTAATGACTTTTGATGACAAGGTACTCAAAATCTCCTTAGTTTACTTTGAAATTACTTGATGCTTTCATGAGTTATTTTTAATTTAGTTTAGAAAAATTATATGTAATTTTTTTAAAAAATTACATGTTTAATGATGTAATGAAAATGTTAAAAATTTTGGGATCATGCTTATTTTCTAGTGATTTTAAAAAATAAAAAATTGAGTATGACAATTGCATATTAACTCCTAGCATAGATTCACTTAATCATTTTAATTGAAAATGATCATTTTGTAGATTTAATGATGCATAATGATTTAAAATCTTATGTTTTAGAATTACGTGTTACACTTTTGATGTTATATCTTTCATAATATGATTCCTTTGTATTTATAATTTGTATATCTCATAATATGATTGAATCATTGATCAAAAGAAGAAAAATACATTACTACAACAAACAAAATGATTTTGATTAAAAAGAAATCATGATGAAATAATGTAATGATGATTTGAAATCATGCTTAATGAGTTTATATTTTAAAATTATGCATGATGATCTTTGTGATAATGAACTTTGCTTTTAGACAATAATGCATGTTTTGATTTAGTATAAAAACTTGAGCATGTTTGTAAGAATTAAATCACTTAAATTGAAATAACTAAAAAGAGGAAAGCATTTTTCTTGGAATTTTTTTTCTCCATCTTATCGATTTTTCACTAAGAGATTGATAAAGTTATTTATACCATTTTGAATATCTTGAAAGTGATTTTGATGATTTTGATTATTTGAATTTGAATGAGTTTTTACCTATATCGTGATTTTGATTCCTCGGAATTATATCTTGAAATCTTTTATGAATCAAGATCTCTTATTATGTGTTCTCATATTATTTAAGAGGATATTTTTTATGAATCATGATTTTTGAATTATAACTTGAGATTTTTCTTTAATATATAAATCATGATCTTGACAACTTGAGATTCTCACGAATCAAGATTGTTTAATATGATTTTTATTTTGCTATCCAAAAGAATCATAATTTGTCTCTTGATATTCATAATTTGTCTTCATATATTTTATGTGATAATTTGAAAAATGATGTAATGGGAAAAGTTTTGCACATTAAGGGAGATAATTTTGCTAGCTTAGATAAATTAGTATAAAACTTACTTGACATGCTTTCAAATACTCGCATTGTTGAATGATTCTTCTTTTTGCCTATGACAAAGGGAGAGAAAATAAATGATGAATGTTTGGTACCAACAATCATGAAGTGATAAATGCTTAAAAATTTTAATGTGAATGTTATGCCCAAAATGATGCATCATAAATGCTTAAGTATCATATATGATATGCTCATAGTGATGATTGATTTATTTTTGGTATCATGCATGAAGTAAGGATGAAATGTAAGGTTTTAAAATTGTGCATGTTTTAATTTGAAACTATAATGATGCACAAACATATTGAATTAAGAATGATACTTGATCTTTGTCATGATTTAAAAATTGATGTAAAGGGAAAAGAATTATAAAATTATATTCTTCCCTTCTACTTGACAATGACAAAGGGGGAGTAAAATTTGTTAGCTTGCATGCTCTAAAATGATGTAAAACTTACTATCTTGAACATCACAAAGAATTGCTAGCTTACAATCTCAAGAGAAACAAAAGTGCTATCTCAAGAAGCATAACTTGCTAACTTGCAAAGGAAGTGAAAAATTACACTTCTCAAAAGAGAAAAAAGAAATTACTAGCTTGCATGATGATAAACCTTGAGATTATGTTTATAATACAATGATATGAAGTTATATATGAAAAACTTGCTAGTTGCACTTCTCCTTTTATTGATGATAAAGGGGGAGAAGATAGGATGATGTACAATGCATAGGATGATGTATTGAAATTTTGATTATGCATGATTTTATGATCACATGTTGTTTGGATTTCTGAATTTAAAAGTTCTATCAATATGACATATTGATAGGGGGAGTTAAGGTTAACTCCGTTATCAATTAGTTATCATCATCAAAAAGGGGGAGATTATTGAATCTCGGATTTTGATGATTAAACCAATTGATAGTGTTTGTCTAATCTGCATTTTGAGTGACGTAGAAAGCTTTGATCAGGGAGAGATAATTAAAGTAGGAAGAATCATGTTGGGCTGGAGTGGAACACGTTAGAAGATTGAATGTCAAGTCGGAGGATCGGTCGACATATCGATAGAAGGCCTCGGGCCATGGGATCGGGCATTGGGACAAGAAGAGTAGAAATTGTACTAAGGAAATCGGAGTTGCAAAGATCAACTGGCCGATTGGGCAATAGGCCGCAAGATAGGATAATGCATCGAAGAAAAGGATGAGGCGTCAATGAACCAATGACGTGCCGGACAATATTTGATTCAGCTTGATAATAATTGTCTAGATCGAAGTAGGTTTTAGGCGTAATTGGATTAAAATTGGGCCAACTCAATTAGGGGCCAATTGGGCCCAAGTTTGGGCTGTGTTCGACCAAGTGAAAGGCCCAAATAGTGACCCAACAGATGAAACCATCGGTGGCACAATCTCCTAGACTATGTCAGGCGGTGGTATCGCCCAATGGTAGGGTGTCAGGCGGTGGTACTGCCCAGCACAAGCAGTGGTACCGCCAGTACCCCGAAAACCAGGGATAAGATGCTTTTAGGCTTCAAGCTTGAATCCACTTGAGGCCTATAAATACCCCTCTCATCCCTGGTTAACACACACAAGCACAAAGAAGGGCAATTTGTAGTAAATGTAAATTGCAAGAAGTAAATGCAAATTGAGTTATAGTAGTTCGGTTGTCGTGACCTACATCCACTCCACCGATTCCTTTTTCATCGAGGTCACCGACATCCACTAATGATCTTCTTTTAATAGGCAAAGATCAATATTCTTCTTATAACTCTATTCTCCTTTTGCAAGCTCAAGAGAGAACCTTTACACCCCCTTTTTATAAAGCTTCCCTCACACTCTCCCTTAGAATGGTCTCTAAACTTTAGAAGGAGGGACTTTATACTTTACAAGGGTTTTCAACTCTAGAAACATAGAGTTTTTATTTACTTTTCTTGCTTCTCCATGCAGGAATAGCTAGGGTATTTATAGACCCTAAATGGCTTAAAAAATGGAGCCAAAATTTAAATCCCCCGAAATTTTAGGGTACGGGCGATACCACCACCTGTAGTATGACACTGAGCGGTACCTGTTAGAAAATCTTGGAGGCGACATCACATGCGCAGCGGAAGAACAAGAAAACAAAATCCTCGATTCCCAAAGAGATGTTCGTCGTCGTGCAAAGATTGGTGCGCAAAATCCGCGAAACATAAAACTGCGTATAGAGTAGATCGTGTTACCTAGGGAGATCGTATATCCTTGTTTCCTTACAGATCCTTAGGAGAGGGTGAAGGAGGTCAAGCGTCCTCCTCTCTAGCGGTGATCCACACAGCAGGGTTGCGACGACGCTCCTCAAATCTCCGGCCTGCTCTGAGGTGGAGAGGGAGAGGAGAATAGGAAAGGCAAGCAAAGGCTCTAGCCTATGAGGCTCTGAATCCCTCCTATTTATAGAGGTCTCCTATCAAACCCTAATGGGTACTCCCCTAGTGGGTATTAGATCTACATCCAATAAGACAAGGGCTCCGTCGGATATCTCATATCAGAACCTCTACTCATCGCAATACCTACCATATGTGTGTGACCCTCTAGGCCCAATATCGAGCTGGCCGTGAGTCATACCTGTCAAAACTCCTTCTAACTCAGTGAATTATTATCTCTGTAATAATTCACTTGACTCATCGACTACGGACGTACTAGGCCACTACGCCGTAGTCCCCAAACGATATAGGGGAATCCAATCCATTGGACCTGTCTGTCCTCAGTTATCGTGTACATATAATCCCTCATCCATCTAATATCCCAAAGACCGTATATCGAGCATGGTGCTGTCAGACCCATACGGTTTCTACTCGAGTCTCGCTCTAATCGGATTCTCCCGGAGAACTCTTTCTCTCTCAACCTGAATGACCATGACTAGGGATTTGTCTGAGCAAGAACATATGGGATATTCCTCTCATGACGCCGAGAGTGGATGATCCTCTATCGACACTCAATAGCCCTCGTAAGGTCGACTACCACTCCCAATGACCAACTATACTAGATCTGGGACAACCAAACCTAAAAGTCTGGTATCAAAGAGTGGAGCACTCATACAGGACATCCTTGGTGTCTCAAGTCTAAGGACCAGATATACCACTAGGACTACGGAATCGCTGTTTGACAATAAGGCATCATCAACCATCCAGCATTCCGTAAGCAGATCAATCAGTGAACTCATTCTCCAATGAGCACCTGTATTGTATCCCTAGTGTCCCTACACGAGCAGCTATGAGACCAGCTGCATCCATCATATGGACGGGTATACAGCACACCAGTCTGTCTGGTTATCACGATGTCCCTCTCGAGTAACCTATGACCGGGATTATTTAGGATATGTGTTTAAAGGTGAATCGATCTCCTTATCGTGATCTCATCACGATCCGATTCCCATTGCACAAATCCAAGGACATCACAATATATATATGCATTTATGCAATAGTTATAAAGTGCTATATGCCAAAATATAATAAGCAAAAAAATTTTGTATCAAGTCACACATGCCATCACTCACGTGATTGGCTTGTTGGGCACCTATGACTAGCAATCTCCCACTTGACCTAAAGCCAATCACCTATGTGTCTGATCCCCATCAGACCCCTATGACGCTCAAGGACAAAATGAGACAACGACTTTGTTAGTGGATCTGCAATGTTATCTTCAGATGGAACTCTTTTCACTGCTACATCTCCTCGGGTTACGATCTCTCTGATAAGCTGGAACCTCCTCAGAACACTTCTGATGAGACCCGGGTTCCCTTATTTGAGTAATCGCCCCATAGTTGTCGCAATATAAGGAGATCGGCTCCTCGCTACCCGGCACGACTCTCAAATCTGTGATGAACTTCTTCACCCAAACTCCCTCCTTTGCTACATCTGATGCAGCAATGTACTCCGCATCTGTGGTCGAGTCAGTAGTAGTATCTTGCTTGGAACTCTTCCAGCACATTGCTCCTCCATTCAAGGTGTATGTTAGAACCCTTGCAGATTCTAAACTTGGGGTTGATCTCTTTAGGGGATCGGCCTCCTTGGAACTCTATAGGGGTTCCTCCCTCCAAATTGCTGCTCAAAGGCTGTAGAAAAGATTCATCTATTGCTTAAGAAAAGAGAAGGAATACATGGCTATTTATAGGGCTTCTAAACCCTAACTCCTAATAGGACTCCTACTTAAGACTCTTACTTCTAACCAACTCATAATAGGACTCCTACTCAAGACTCCTATTCCCTTATAACTCCTAATTCTTCTCTAAGAATAAACCTCCTATATGAATGCCCCTCTCAATTAGGACTCTCCTAGCTAGAGTCCTAACAGAATGTCCCTCTCAATTAGGACTCTCATAACTAGAGTCCTAATAGTTTTACATGAATGTCCCTCTCAATTAGGACTCTCCAAGCTAGAGTCCTAATAGACCAGCCCTCTTCAAATCAGCCTTGTCCTCGAGGCTGATGATTCATGAATTCTGGGAATTTGATCTTCAAGTCGTCATAGTTCTCCCAAGTGACATCTTCTATTGGTAGGTTCGCCCACTGTATTAGCACTTCATTAGTGGGTCGTCATCGTCGAGTCACGATCCGTCGATCAATAATGGCACTTGGCTGGGTTTGGAGTTCTCTTTGGGTAGTCATATTTGGTGGGTGGCTTTGGGCTGTCTCCAAGCATATATTTAAAACTTTCGTCTAACTGTTGGTTTGTGGGTGATATGTCGTACTCCTTTTCAATTTAGTGCCCTGCATATGGAATAACTTTGTCCAAAATCTGCTCTTGAAGATGCAAGTAGAATTTGTCAAAAGCACAATGCGTCCCTTATAGCATAATTCTTTTGAGTCCCGATTGTAATGAGCCACAGAGCTTGGTGCTTCCTCTAATTTTTTTTGTATCTTACTGGTCTCCGAATCTTCCTGCCATTCCATCTTAATATCCTCAAGGAAGTCGCTGGTTGGAAGTAAAATGACCAAAAATTCAGCTTGCTCAGGTAGCTGCGAAAGCGCATCTGCAACAACATTCTCTTTCCACCTTTTGTAAGTTATTTCATAATCAAATCCAAGAAGTTTTGTTACCCATTTTTGCTGCTCGGGGGAAGATATCTTCTGCTCCAAGAGATATTTTAGGCTTTTATGGTCAGTCTTGATTTGAAAGTATCGCTTGATCAAGTACGATCTCCACCTCGTTGCTGCGTGCACAATGGCGAGCATCTCCTTATCATATGTTAACATGTTTTGATAGGGGGGAGACAATGTCTTGCTAATGTATGTGAGTGGTTGACCATCTTGCATGAGAACGTCCCCCATTCTGTCTCTAGATGCATCGGCCTTAATGATGAAGGGTCGGTTGAAATCTGGTAGCGCTAGCACCGGCGTCGTCGTTATGGCTACCTTAAGTTTGTCGAAGGCAGTGGAGGCTCTGTCCGACCATTGGAAGACATATTTTTCTAGTAAGGAAGTAAGTGGTGCACTAATCTCTCCATAGTTTTTCACGAACTTGCAGTAGTAGCCTGTTAAACCCAGAAAGCCATGTAGCAATTTTATGTTCCTCGGGGTCAACCAGTTTTGCATTGCTCCAATTTTGAAGGGGTCTACTGCCACACCTTTCTCTGATATGATATGCCCAAGATATTCCACCTTCTTTTGAAGAAAGCAAAAATTCATAGTGGTTGTTGTGTGTTCAAAAGGTGGTTTTCGGTATGTCTTCTTCGCATACTCGTATTTGATGATACCCGGATCGAAGGTCCAGCTTTGTGAAGATTTGTGCTCCCTTAGCAACTCATCTACTACTGGAATAGGGTATTTATCCTTGATGGTTATGCCATTGAGAGCTCGGTAATCAACACATAATCGCCATATTCCATCCTTCTTTCTTATGATGAGCACCGGTGAAGAGTAAGGGTTGCAACATGGCCGAATAACTCCTGTTTTGAGCATCTCTTTTACAATCCTTTCTATTTCATCCTTCTGGAGATGTGGATACTGATATGGCTGAGCATTTTCTGCAGATTTGCTTGGAAGAATTGTTATACAATGATCATGTCGACGTGTAAGAGGTAGGTTGCACGGTTCGTCAAATATATCTGAAAATTCAGCAAGCAAAGGAAGTAGATTTGGATCTTCAAATTTTGTTGGCTCTCCCTTAGTTTGCTGCTTAAGTTGTACCAAAAGGCCGCTGCATGCTTTATGCAAAACCTTCTTCATTTGTTGTGTGTAAATCGTCGTTATGTCACCCTCACGTTTCCCGTTCAGTATCACCTGTTTCTCCTTACTGTAAAATTTCATAATTAGTTGCATAAAATTCCAAGAAATATCACATAATGTCGTCAACCATTTAATTGTGAGCATGGCCTCATGATCATCAAGAGGGAGAAGGAAGAAATCTGCAATTATCTCTTGGTCCTGCAGCAATAGTTTCTCCTGCGGGCGCCTACGATCACAATTCAAAATCCGTCCGTCGACGACCTTAACATCAAACCTGCTGCAATTCTCAATAGGTAAGGCCATCTAGATAGTAACCTTACTATTTAGAAAGTTATTAGAACTACCCGTGTTGATGAGAACAGTGATCGGTTGTTGTTTGAGAAGGCCTCCAACTTTCATCGTTTCCGGGTTTGGGTAGTCGGCTAGTGCATGTACCGTAACTTCAGTTGGTTGTGGCTCTTCTTTTGCATCTTCTTCTTCATGTTCAAGGCTCTCTTCTGGATGTTCAATGACCTCTTTTTCTATTGGTTCAATCATAAGAAGTCTCCCTTTACTACAGCGATGCTCACGACTCCACGGCTCGTCACAATGCCAACATAACCCCTTCGCATATCGCTCCCGAAGCTCTTCTCTTGTTAACCTCTTTGGTGTAGGGACTTGGTCGACAGTAGGGGGGCTGAGGGCTTCAATATTACTGGTTGAGGAGCGACCCTAGTCCTCCGAGCTTCATGATTCAATTGCTCCTCTTGATGTCGTGCAAAAGAGATGGCTGCCATAAGTGTATACGGTTGTCGCGCTTTAACTTCTCCTCGGATCTCCGGCTTCAAGCCCTCAATGAAGGTCCTCAATAGCTGTTTTTGAGACCAATCACAAGTTTGATTAGATAATCTTTCAAACCTGGTTTGGTACTCCTGAATGGTGGAGGTTTGTCGGATCTTTGCTAGTTGTTCGTCAATATTCTCGTAATCGGTTGGTCTGAAGCGAATCAGCAGTCCTTCTTTGAATTGTCGCCATGAAAGGACTCCATAAGTATGTTCAAACCAGTCAAACCACTGTATAGCATCCCCTTCAAGATGTATAGCTGCAATTTTTACCATAGATACATCCGCGGTTTTGTGGTACCGAAAATATCGCTCCGCACGCGAGATCCAACCAATCGGGTCTCCTTCTTCCCATCTAGGGAAGTCCACTCTCATGCATGGATAGTTGGGGTCAGTCATATAGCCTCCCCTCCCTTGGAAGTCATCTATTCGGGCTTGGTGTGATTGGGCAAAGCTCTCTCCTTGATATGATTTCTTCGAGCTTAGTGGTCGGCCCAATCTGAGTTCGGTAAAGAGCATCCGAATCTTATCCTCCATTCGCACCTCCAAGGCTTTGAATTTAGCATTGATTGTCTCCTTAGATGCCGTAGTATATGCCCCCAAATCTCTCTTTTGTTGTTGGGTTAAAGGCATGTATAGGTTGAAAGAAGTGATGGTTGAAAAGGTTGGTGGATTGGTGGATGTAGGCTGCGGTTTAGGCTTGTTTTGTGGCTGTTTTGGGTGCAGTTTGAGGGTGTGGTTTGGTAGAGTATTAGGGCTGTGGATGAAAGTTTTAGATCTGTGATAGATGGTAGCAAAGGTTTGACAGAAATCCGTGGAAGTTGCAGCAAGTATGTGCTGTCTTGTAAGAGTAGAATTGTCGTCGAAGAAACAACAGTTTCTCAACGTAATTTCCACCAAAAACTTGAGAGAATTGAGGAGGGAATTGATAGCAAAATCACATTTTATATGACAGCAAGGATATCTAATTTAATCAAGAAAATTTCGGCAGTATAACAGCAAGGAAATTGGTGCAAGTTGCGATTGCAGAATTCTCGTCGAAAAATTTCAGCGGGTTACGACGAAAATTTGCAGCAATATAAAATCGTTTTTAGAGATGAATTTCTTAATATATCAATCTTAGATAGAAGCCAAGATGATCTATGAAGTGTATCAGAAATTTCATTCAAAAAAGATTGCAAATAGATGGGTTAAGGCAACAATATACAGCTGAAATTTTCTGTAGCATAGATTTTCAAGTGCAGCAGATTGGACATAAAAGATCAGTAATTTATATTGAGAATTTTTCGATGAAACCAAAGAGAAATCTACTGTTAGGAAGTGTCAAAGATGTCATAAAAATTTCGTAGAAATTTGGATAGAAAAAACACAGTAGCAAGATCAAACAGATGGTGCTATGCGGCTTGAATTCTGCAATTCAAGTGCAGCAGATTGGACATAAAAGATCAGTAGTTTATATTGAGAATTTTTTGATGAAACCAAAGGGAAATCCACTGTTAGGAAGTGTCAAAGATGTCATAAAAATTTCATAGAAATTTGGATAGAAAAAGCATAGTAGTAAGATCAAACAGATGGTGCTATGCGGCTGGAATTCTGCAATGTATCTTTCGTCGTAGAGATGAAAACTTTGTGACGAAAAGTTTATGCAGCAATATAGGAACAATTTTTTTTTTGGATTTTCGAATAAGGATAACTAAATTGCAGCAGCAGTAAGGTAGGAAACAAGAACCTGTTGCAATTCACGGAGAGATCAAAGGATGATCCGCGGTAGTGGAGATGATGGCGAAATTCGGTGACGATCTTTTAAGCAATTGTGGGAATTGCTTTGGATGGTTGTGGAGGGTTGATGGTGTTGGGAAATCTTGGGGGCGACATCACATGCGCAGCGGAAGAACAAGAAAACAAAATCCCCGATTCCCAAAAAGATGTTCGTCGTCGTGCGAAGATTGGTGCGAAAAATCCGCGAAACATAAAACTGCGTATAGAGTAGATTGTATTACCTAGGGAGATCGTATATCCCTGTTTCCTTGCAGATCCTTAGGAGAGGGTGAAGGAGGTCAAGCGTCCTCCTCTCTAGCGGTGATCCACACAGCAGGGTTACGACGATGCTCCTCAAGACTCCAGGCCTGCTCTGAGGTGGAGAGGAAGAGGAGAATAGGAAAGACAAGCAAAGGCTCTAGCCTATGAGGCTCTGAATCCCTCCTATTTATAGAGGTCCCTTGTCAAACCCTAATGGGTCCTCCCCTAGTGGGTATTGGATCTGCATCCAATAAGACAAGGGCTCCGTCGGATATCTCATATCCGAACCTCTACTCATCGCAATGCCTACCATATGTGTGTGACCCTCTAGGCCCAATATCGAGCTGGCCGTGAGTCATACCTGTCAGAACTCCTTCTAACTCAGTGAATTATTATCTCTGTAATAATTCACTTGACTCATCGACTACGGAAGTACTAGGCCACTACGCCGTAGTCCCCAAACGATACAGGGGAATCCAATCCATTGGACCTGTCTGTCCTCAGTTACCGTGTACCTATAATCCCTCATCCATCTAATATCCTAGAGACCGTATATCGAGCATGGTGTTGTCAGACCCATACGGTTTCTACTCGAGTCTCGCTCTAATCGGATTCTCCCGAGAACTCTTTCTCTCTCAACCCGAATGACCCTGGCCAGGGATTTGTCTGAGCAAGAACACATGGGATATTCCTCTCATGACGCCGAGAGTGGATGATCCTCTATCGACACTCAATAGCCCTCGTAAGGTCGACTACCACTCCCAATGACCAGCTGTACTAGATCTGGGACAGCCAAACCTATAAGTCTGGTATCAAAGAGTGGAGCACTCATACAGGACATCCTTGGTGTCTCAAGTCTAAGGACCAGATACACCACTAGGACTACGGAATCGCTGTCTGACAATAAGGCATCATCAACCATCCAGCATTCCGTAAGCGGATCAATCAGTGAACTCATTCTCCAATGAGCACCTGTACTGTATCCCTAGTGTCCCTACACGAGCAGCTATGAGACCAGCTGCATCCATCATATGGACGGGTATACAGCACACCAGTCTATCCGGTTATCACGATATCCCTCTCGAGTAACCTATGACCGGGATTATTTAGGATATGTGTTTAAAGGTGAATCGATCTCATTATCGTGATCTCATCACGATCCGATTCCCATTGCACAAATCCAAGGACATCACAATATATGTATGCATTTATGCAATAGTTATAAAGTGATATACGCCAAAATATAATAAGCAAAAAGATTCTGTATCAAGTCACACGTGCCATCACTCACGTGATTGGCTTGCTGGGCACCTATGACTAGCAATCTCCCACTTGACCTAAAGCCAATCACCTATGTGTCTGATCCCCATCAGACCCCTGTGACGCTCAAAGACAATCTGAGACAACGACTTTGTCAGTGGATCTGCAATGTTATCTTCGGATGAAACTCTTTCCACTGCTACATCTCCTCGGGTCACGATCTCTCTGATAAATTGGAACCTCCTCAGAACACTTCTGATGAGACCCGGGTTCCCTTATTTGAGTAATCGCCCCATAGTTGTCGCAATATAAGGAAGTCGGCTCCTCGCTTACCCGGCACGACTCCCAAATTTGTGATGAACTTCTTCACCCAGACTCCCTCCTTTGCTGCATCTGATGCAGCAATGTACTCCGCCTCTGTGGTCGAGTCAGCAATGGTATCTTGCTTGGAACTCTTCCAGCACACTGCTCCTCCATTCAAGGTGTACACATACCCTGAATTCGACTTGCTATCATCGACATCAGACTGAAAACTTGAGTCAGTGTAGCCTTCAATCTTAAGGCTATTACCTCCATATACTAGTAAAAGATCCTTAGTCCTTCTCAAGTACTTAAGGATACACTTTACTGCTTTCCAGTGCTCCAAGCCTGGATCCGCCTGATACCTGCTCGTGACACTCAGAGCATGCGCTATATCAGGCCTAGTACATAGCATGGCATACATGATAGATCCTATTGCTGAGGCATAAGGTATCATATCATGTTCGCCCTTTCTTATGGAGTCTTTGGAGACATACTCGTAGAAAGCGATATCCCATGTCTCATCGGTATGAGACCTCTCTTGGAATTTTCCATGCCAAACCTTTTGACAATGGTTTCTATGTACCTGGACTGGGACAAGCCAAGCATCCTTTTGGATCTATCTCTATAGATTCTAATCCCCAAGATATAGGATGCTTCCCCTAAGTCCTTCATGGAGAAGTGTCTAGATAACCAAGCCTTTACTGTGGATAGCATTCCTACGTCATTCCCAATGATGAGGATGTCATCCACATATAACACCAAAAAGGTGATAGCGCTCCCACTTACTTTTCTGTACACACAAGGCTCATCTTCGTTCTTAACGAAGTCATAAGATCTGATTGCCTCATCAAATCTTATGTTCCAACTTCGGGAAGCTTGCTTTAGTCCATAAATGGATCTAAGCAACCTACACACCTTATCTGGGCAGTTCTTGGACACGAATTCCTCAGGTTGCATCATATACACCTCCTCCTCGAGGTTCCCACTGAGGAATGCAGTTTTCACATCCATCTGCCAGATCTCATAATCATAGTGTGGTGCAATAGGCAATAGAATTATGATGGATTTTAGCATTGCTACGGGTGAGAAGGTTTCGTCGTAGTCAACACCTTGCCTTTGACGATACCCCTTAGCCACTAGCCTTGCTTTATAGGTCTCTACCTTTCCATCTACTCCGATCTTTTTCTTAAAGATCCACTTGCAACCGATGGGTACAATACCTTCGGGCGAATCAACTAGGTTCCAAACCTTATTGGAGTACATAGAATCCATCTCAGAATTCATGGCTTCTTGCCACTTCCCGGAGTCTATACTCATAATAGCCTCCTCGTAGGTCTGAGGATCAATATCCTCAACATCCTCTCCTCTAATATGTCCCACATATCTCTCAGGAGGATGGGATACTCTATCAGACCTGCGTAAAGTTGATACTTGTGTATTAGGTACCTGAACAGACTCGGGCTGTAGAGTAGTGCTTGAGCTTGGTTCTCCAACCTTGCTTAACTCTATCATTCTCCCACTGTCTTCGCCAAGAATGTATTCCTTCTCAAGGAACACTGCTCTCTTAGCTACAAAGACCTTTTGGTCCTCGAGATGATAGAAATAATACCCACAAGTTTCCTTGGGGTATCCCACAAATTTGCATCGCTCTGTCCTTGATTCTAACTTGTCGGGGTTGTGTCTTTTAATGTGGGCAGGGCAGCCCTAAATCTTAGCAACCTTAAGATCAGGCTTCTTCCCTTTCAATATCTCATATGGTGTAGACACTACCGACTTAGTTGGAATTCTGTTCAGAAGGTAAGCTGCGGTTTCTAGGGCATACCCCCAGAATGAGATGGGTATGTCAGCGAAAATCATCATGGACCGTACCATATCTAATAGCGTACGATTCCTCTTTCCAGAGACACCATTGAGCTGAGGTGTGTAAGGAGGTGTCCATTGGGATAATATCCCATGGTCCTTGAGGAACTGAGTAAACTCTGTACTTAAGTACTCACCTCCTCGATCTGATCGAAGAGTTTTGATACTCTTTCCAGTCTGGTTCTCCACCTCATTCTTATACTCTCTGAATTTCTCAAATGCCTCGGACTTGTACTTCATTAAGTACATATATCCATACCTTGAGAAATCATCAGTAAATGTAATGAAGTAGGAGTAATCTCCAATGGCATGAGTTGACATGGGTCCACATACATCACTATGTATGAGTTCCAACAACTCAGTGGCTCTCTCTCCAGTTCCACTAAATGGAGAGTTGGTCAGTTTTTCACCAAGGTAAGGCTCGCAAGTTGCATATGACACATAGTCGAATGGATCTAGATATCCATTATTTAGCAACTTTTGAATCCTTCTTTCATGGATGTGACCTAGCCTACAATGCCACAGGTATGCACTGTTCAACTCATCTCGTTTCCTTTTGGACACTTACATTCATGATATGTGGAGTAATGTCTTGCATAAACAAACCTTTATGCAATATTCCTCTCGTCAATCTCCCCTTGGCTTTGCTAGAATTTACAATAAATTGTAGATGTGATAAGCAATATTGGTATCCAATACCAATGCATTATCACAAAAATCTGCCAATTGGAGATTGATCATGAATATACCTGAAGCTTCACCAAGCTTCTTGTTTCGCCCTTTCTGCAAGGTACTCTTTGCAGTTCCTCTTCCAGTGCCCATCTTTACCATAGTGGAAGCACTGACCTTTGTCCTTTGCTGGGTCTTTCTTAGCAACCTTTGCTTTACCTAGTTTGCCCTTGCCCTTTCCCTTCTTAAGGGACCTTTCCGCTTTTCTTTTCTTTCTGGTCTCACCAGTGTAGAGAACTGGCTTCTCTTTCTTAATAGTACTCTCTGCCTCCCTCAACATATTGAGGAGCTCTGGGAGAGTCACCTCAAGCTTGTTTATATTAAAATCCATTATGAACTATGAAAAGGAATCTGGTAGGGACTGAAGTACAATGTCCACACACAAGTTATCCTCTAGGACCATTCCTAGACCTGTGAGTTTCTCTATCCACTCAATCATCTTTAGGACATGGTTCTGAACCAGTGTCCCCTCAGTCATCCTAGCGCGGAAGAGGCTCTTAGATATCGCATATCGCTGAGTCATTCCCTGTTCCTCAAACAATTTACGGACATGTAGGAGAATGGATCTGGCATCCATCCTTTCATGTTGTCTCTGTAACTCAGGAGTCATAGAGCCCAACATATAGCACTGAGCAAGAGTGGAGTCATCAATCTACTTCACGTAACGAGCGATCTCATCCTCGCTTGCCCCTTCTTCGGGCATAGGTATCACTGTATCAAAGACGTATATGATTTTCTCCGCTGTGAGAACAATTCTCAAGTTACGGAGCCAATCCGTATAATTTGGACCAGTGAGGCGGTTGACATCAAGTATACCATGCAGTAAGGGATTTAAAAGCGACATTTTCTGAAAATAAAGATGCAGTAAAAATGAATAACATGCAGATTTTACAAGAAATAAACTATCAAGATATGGACTTCTATCTTAATATGCTCCCACTATTTTACTAACGAGTCACGCGACACCCTCAGCACGTGAAACGGAAGTCTCCGACAGACTTCTAGTGGGGATCAGGATCCAATCAGCGTCTTAGTGTAACCTCGAGGGACTCGACCAATCACACTAAGCCTATAAGGTAGGCAACTCTTGCCGATCACAACTCCTTGTGATTCCCGTCTTGTTCGGCGTCCGAATCACCATTGCCTCGAGGGACTCGACCAACCATGATGCTCGGTTAAGTCAACGCCTTCGTTACAAGATGAGTCTGATTTGATGATATACCCTCGAGGGACTCGACCAAGTATACCATGCCCTCAGGTCACCGGTAACATCTCTATGTCGTAAGCAAGATAGCGAATCGCGATATAGGTGAGTCTCGAGGGACTCGACCAACTCAACCTACACCGGGAATCGGTTCCTACTCATAACGATGGAAGGCCACGTGGGTCAATCTAATTGCCTCACGTTTACTGATTTAATATTATCGAGAGATGTTTCTATAATTTGGTCTCCTAATATGACATGTCACACATATACATATTTAATATATATCTACATCGCATGCAAATATATATACATATCTAGTATGTGTATAAGCAATCACATCCATCTGCCAGATCTCATAATCATAGTATGCTGCAATAGCCAATAGAATTCTGATGGATTTTAGCATTGCTACGGGTGAGAAGGTTTCGTCGTAGTCAACACCTTGCCTTTGACGATACCCTTAGCCACTAGCCTTGCTTTATAGGTCTCTACCTTTCTATCTACTCCGATCTTTTTCTTAAAGATCCACTTGCAACCGATGGGTACAATACCTTCGGGCGCATCAACTAGGTTCCAAACCTTATTGGAGTACATAGAATCCATCTCAGAATTCATGACTTCTTGCCACTTCCTGGAGTCTATACTCATAATAGCCTCCTCGTAGGTCTGAGGATCAATATCCTCAACATCCTCTCCTCTAATATGTCCCACATATCTCTTAGGAGGATGAGATACTCTATCAGACCTATGTAAAGTTGAAACTTGTGTATTAGGTACCTAAACAGACTCAGGTTGTAGAGTGGTGCTTGAGCTTGGTTCTCCAACCTCACTCAACTCTATCATTCTCCCACTGTCTCCGCCAAGAATATGTTCCTTCTTAAGGAACACTGCTCTCTTAGCTATAAAGACCTTTTGGTCCTCAAGATGATAGAAATAATACCCACAAGTTTCCTTGGGTATCCCACAAATTTGCATCACTCTGTCCTTGATTCTAACTTATCGGGGTTGTGTCTTTTAACATGGGCAGGGCAGCCCCAAATCTTAACAACCTTAAGATCATGCTTCTTCCCTTTCCATATCTCATATGGTGTAGACACTACCGACTTAGTTGGAACTCTGTTCAGAAGGTAAGCTGCGGTCTCTAGGGCATATCCCTAGAATAAGATGGGTAGGTCGGCGAAACTTATCATGGATCGTACCATGTCTAATAACGTACGATTCCTCCTTTCAGAGACATTATTGAGCTGAGGTATATAAGGAGGTGTCCATTGGGATAATATCCCATGGTCCTTGAGGAACTGAGTAAACTCTGTACTTAAGTACTCATCTCCTCGATCTGATCGAAGAGTTTTGATACTCTTTCTAGTCTGGTTCTCCACCTCATTCTTACACTCTTTGAATTTCTCAAAGGCCTCGGACTTGTACTTCATTAAGTACACATATCCATACCTTGAGAAATCATCAGTAAATGTAATGAAGTAAGAGTAACCACCACCAATGACATGAGTTGACATTGGTCCACATACATCACTATGTATGAGTTCCAACAGCTCAGTGGCTCCCTCTCCAGTTCCACTAAATGGAGAGTTGATTAGTTTTCCACGAATGCAAGGCTCACAAGTTGCATATGACACATAGTCGAATGGATCTAGATATCCATCATTTAGCAACTTTTGAATCCTTCTTTCATGGATGTGACCTAGCCTACAATGCTATAGGTATGCACTGTTCATCTCATCTCGTTTCCTTTTGGACACTTACATTCATGATATGTGGAGTAGTGTCTTGCATAAACAAACCTTTATGCAATATTCCTCTCGCCAATCTCCCCTCGGCTTTGCTAGAATTTACAATAAATTGTAGATGTGATAAGCAATATTGGTATCCAATACTAATGCACTATCACAAAAATCTGACAATTGGAGATTGATAATGAATATACCTTAAGCTTCTCCAAGCTTCTATTTCGCCCTTTCTGCAAGGTACTCTTTGCAGTTCCTCTTCCAGTGCCCATCTTTACCACAGTGGAAGCACTAACCTTTGTCCTTTGCTGGGTCTTTCTTAGCAACCTTTGCTTTACCTGGTCTGCCCTTGCCCTTTCCCTTCGTAAGCGAATCAATCAGTGAATATGTTCCTTCTTAAGGAACACTACTCTCTTAGCTACAAAGACCTTTTGGTCCTCGAGATGATAGAAATAATACCCACAAGTTTCCTTGGGTATCCCACAAATTTGCATCACTCTGTCCTTGATTCTAACTTATCGGGGTTGTGTCTTTTAACATGGGCAGGGCAGCCCCAAATCTTAACAACCTTAAGATCTGGCTTCTTCCCTTTCCATATCTCATATGGTGTAGACACTACCGACTTAGTTGGAACTCTGTTCAGAAGGTAAGCTGCGGTCTCTAGGGCATATCCCTAGAATAAGATGGGTAGGTCAGCGAAACTTATCATGGATCGTACCATGTCTAATAACGTACGATTCCTCCTTTCAGAGACATTATTGAGCTGAGGTATATAAGGAGGTGTCCATTGGGATAATATCCCATGGTCCTTGAGGAACTGAGTAAACTCTGTACTTAAGTACTCATCTCCTCGATCTGATCGAAGAGTTTTGATACTCTTTCCAGTCTGGTTCTCCACCTCATTCTTATACTCTCTGAATTTCTCAAAGGCCTCGGACTTGTACTTCATTAAGTACACATATCCATACCTTGAGAAATCATTAGTAAATGTAATGAAGTAAGAGTAACCACCACTAATGACATGAGTTGACATGGGTCCACATACATCACTATGTATGAGTTCCAACAGCTCAGTGGCTCCCTCTCCAGTTCCACTAAATGGAGAGTTGATTAGTTTTCCACGAATGCAAGGCTCACAAGTTGCATATGACACATAGTCGAATGGATCTAGATATCCATCATTTAGCAACTTTTGAATCCTTCTTTCATGGATGTGACCTAGCCTACAATGCCACAGGTATGCACTGTTCATCTCATCTCGTTTCCTTTTGGACACTTACATTCATGATATGTGGAGTAGTGTCTTGCATAAACAAACCTTTATGCAATATTCCTCTCGCCAATCTCCCCTTGGCTTTGCTAGAATTTACAATAAATTGTAGATGTGATAAGCAATATTGGTGTCCAATACTAATGCACTATCACAAAAATCTGACAATTGGAGATTGATCATGAATGTACCTTAAGCTTCTCCAAGCTTCTATTTCACCCTTTCTGCAAGGTACTCTTTGCAGTTCCTCTTCTAGTGCCCATCTTTACCATAGTGGAAGCACTGACCTTTGTCCTTTGCTGGGTCTTTCTTAGCAACCTTTGCTTTACCTGGTCTGCCCTTGCCCTTTCCCTTCATAAGCGAATCAATCAGTGAACTCATTCTCCAATGAGCACCTATACTGTATCCCTAGTGTCCCTACACGAGTAGCTATGAGACCAGCTGCATCTATCATATGGACGAGTATACAGCATACCAGTTTGTCCGGTTATCATGATGTCCCTCTCGAGTAACCTATGACCGGGATTATTTAGGATATGTGTTTAAAGGTGAATCGATCTCATTATCATGATCTCATCACGATCCGATTCTCATTGCACAAATCCAAGGACATCACAATATATATATGCATTTATGCAATAGTTATAAAGTGATATATGCCAAAATATAATAAACAAAAAGATTTTGTATCAAGTCACACATGCCATCACTCACGTGATTGGCTTGTTGGGCACCTATGACTAGTAGTACCACTGCCCAGTTTGGTGATACCACCACCTAGAAGACTGTGTCTAGGTAGTACCACCTTCTAGACTAGCGATACCACAGCCTGACATAGTCTCGGAGATTGTGCCACGACGGTTTCACTTGTTTAGTCATTGTTTGTGCCTTTCTCTTGGCCCAACATAGCCTAAACTTGGGCCCAACTATCCCCTAATTATGTTGGCCCAATTATAATCCTAGTTATATACTAACTATGAATTTTAAGATATTTACTAAGCTAAATAAAGTCTGTAAGTCTAGGTTTCTTCCGGCGAGCTTTCGGTGAACTTCCGATGATCTCTCGGTAATGTTCTAACTAGCTCCCGACAAGCTCCTAGACTTCCCGATGATCTTATTAGAGAGTTTCGATAAGCTTCTTTTGTAAGCTCCTGGACTTCTCGGTCAATTCCGGCAGAACTTTCGACGAACGTCTAGACTTCCGATGAACTCTTGAACTCCCAACGAAATCATGTTCTTGACTCCGGGACTTCATTTTGCTTTATCCCATGATATTGTAGTTAATCCTGTATACATAAAACATACTTTGATCTAAACAATTATTACTAAGCATGAATCATGTTGTCCGGCATGTCATTGGTCCATCAACGATTTGTCCGATTCTTCGACGCATCGTCCTCTCTTGCGGCCTATTTTCTAATCAGCTAGTTGACCTCTGCAACTCCGATATCCTTAGTACAATATATGGTCTTCTTGGCCTAATTCCCGAAACCATGGCCCGAAGCCTTCTGTCGATACGTCGACCGATCCTCCGACGCGACGTCCAATCTTCTGACGTGTTCAACTCCGGCCCAACATGATTCTTCCTGCTTTAATTATCTCTCCCTGATTGAAGCTTCCTGTATCACTCAAAACGCATATTAAATCATAAATACTATGAATTGATTTCATCATTAAAATTCGATATTCAACATTTATCGTACGCAGATTTTTGACTCAATGTAATTTTACCGCTGCACTAATTCACCCCCCCCGTCTTAGTGCCGACTCGATCCTAGCACATTGAGATCTTGGAAGCTTGCATTATTTACCAGAGAACCTGCTCTCGTTGCTGCCTTTACTACTTCAAAGGTAAGTGCCACATCTCTTGTCGAGGGTCTCCTCCTCCTCCCAAGCGGGGGCAAGGCAGTTGACGACTGACGATCGATGACCTATGTTCGTGCGCAAGGCGGCAACTTCCCTTCAGTGTAGCATCCCTCTCTCTTCTCTTTTCCTGGTGGTGCTACATCCCTCTTTCTTCATCTCTTTCCTATAAACGATGCTCCCAAAGGAAGCATAGGTGCTACAGCACCCTCCTCATCATGGTAGAATTGCCCGGGAGATGACGATCTACCACCTTCAACGACGTTGATAAGATCAACGCTTTCCTCTTCAGCGAATAATGACTGTCTTCTCCTGCTGTCGCTCTATGCCAGTGTCTGCTCATTGCATCATCCACTCATTGTAGCCCTGAAGTGCCCTTTGTCAACAACATAGGATATCATATATTGTGATCCTTCTCGTTACGGTGCCTCTAGTACTATGCTCACCAACATTGCTCTCCCTTCTTCCTCATCGACTACCATTGCCTGATCTATAGTAAGCGGCTAATTGCCACTCCTCATCACCGATGAAGAGCTCTTCGCCAATAGATCTTGGTTGAGATTTATTGTTGCTTCTCTTCCTCGGACGGCTACGATCCTCTAGTTGCAGGCCGTTCTCAGCTCGTCCTCATCGCTCTACTGCTCTCCAGAGATAGCCAACCATGCAAAGCAAGCCCGATTGTGGTGGCGCTCCAAGAGGCGGTTGAGACCCAATCACTCCAGAAATAAAGTTGCTTCAGCTTCTTCTTTCACTAGTAGAATTGCTCCTCTAGGTCGTGTTAGGATCAAGTCGGCACTAAGAGGGGGTGGGGGGGTGGTGAATTAGTGCTAATGATAAAAATTACGTCAAATCAAAAATTTCTTTTCAATTTAAACCTATATCGGAAATGCATTAATCATAAAGAAGGTGTGAAGGGGAGTAAGCAGCCAAGTCAATAAGCAATATGAAGAAAAAACAGAATAGGAATGACAAAGTAGAGATCATATCAGATTTATAGTGGTTCGGTCGTCGTGACCTACATCCACTCCCGATTCCTCTGTTAAGGCTACTAGCGTCCACTAATAGTCTTCCTTTAATGGGCGAAGACTAACTATCCTCTTACAATGCTTTCTCCTTTTCACGGGTTTAGGAGACAACTCTTATAAGCCTCACACATCTTCTTGAATGATTACAAAACTAGAAAGGGAGAAGGAGGACACTTAGCAATTTTACAACTCAAAATCTCAAGATTTTTGTTTACATTTTCATTACTCTTTCATGCAAGAAAGAGTGGGGTATTTATAGGTCCCAAATGGCTTCAGAAATAAAGCTAAAAATTATCTCATCTCGGATTTCCGGGGTACTAACAGTACCACCACCTAGTCTGGGTAGTACTATTGCCTGATAGAGCCTCGAAGACTTACCTTTGGTGGTACTACCGCCTAGCAGTAATAACTGCTAGTGGTACCACCGCCCAATCTGGGCGGTACCATAGCTTAGACAACTTGGAAGGCCGAGCCTCAAGCAGTACCACCACCTGATGTGGCTCCAAGTGACTAAATGAGCCATCCAACCAACCCAATTCAGCTCAATTAAAGGTTCAGTTGGCCCCAAATCAAGTTGGTAGGATTTCTCCCAAACTAACTCAAATTAAAGTCATAATTATGATAGTTAAGGCTAAAATAATTACTCTATTTGTAATCTAAGTTGTCTTGCGTGTCAATGGTTCAACCGAACTTTCGGTAAGCTTCTTACGAACTCCCGGCAATCTTCTGGCGAGCTTTCGGTGAACTCATGGTGAACCTCCGGCGAGCTTTCGGCGAACTCTCAGCAAGCCTCCAACGAGCTTTCGGCAAACTCTTGGTGAACTATTAGTGAGCTTTCAGTACATCAACGATTCTTCGATGTATCCCCTGATTCATCTGGCCCGATGCCCAATCATTAACTCTGACCCAACTTCGATTCTACATTAATTATTTCACCTTTTTCATGATTGTAGTTAGTCCTACATCACTTATCTCAACACATGGATTAGATTACTAAATTATTAATTGATTTAATTATTAAAATCTGAGATTCAATAATCTCCCCATTTTTATTGATGACAACCAATTGATGACGGAGTTAACTTTAACTTCACCTATCTATATGCCATATTGAGATAAGACAAACTTCTATTCAAAAGGAATTATAATCTTTGAATTTAAGTGAAACTTATTTCGATCATAGTGATCAAATGTAATATATCATATCAAAATTTCATACATTGTGCATCAACATAATTTCTATTGAATCTCGGATTTTGATGATGAAACCAATTAATAATATTATAATCTAATCTATATTTTGAGTGATGCAGGACTAGCTTTGATTAGGAGAGGCAAATTGATTGAAGCATGAGGAATCGAATGTTAGGCTGGAGTGGAACATGTCAGAAGATTGGATGTCGAGTCGAAGGATCGATTGACGTGTCGACAAAAGACTTCATGCCATGAGTTCAGGCATCGGGCTTAGAAGAGTGGACATTGTGCTAAGAAGATCGGAGTTATGGAGGTCAACATGCCAATTGGGCAAAAGGCTGCAAAAGAGAACGATGCGTTGAAGGATTGGACGAAGCGCCAATAAACCAATGACATGACGGACAACTTAGTATTCTTGCTTGCAATAATTTGTTTAGATTGAGTTAGATTAGGTTGAAATTGGGTTGGTTTAGAATGCAATTAAGCTTTTGGGTTACTTGACATGCCGGACGATGCGTCGAAGGATTGTATTGCTTTTCCGTTTTAAACATGATGGATGGTTTTCATATGAAAAACTTGAGCATACTTATATGAAATCAATTATATAAAATGAAACACATAAAAAGGAAAATGTATTATCATTGAAATTAAAATGATAAATCAAATCTCTTGTTTAAAGAAGACTTATGTTTAATGTGTCATATTTTTGGTCATGATGATTTTGATGATGAAATTTGTTTTTTTGGTCTTAAATGATGATGCATATTTTGATTTGGCATAAAAAACTTGAGCATGCTTGTATGAAATAAATTACATAAATTCAAACAAAAAAAAGAAAGAAGGAAAGCATTTTTCTTAAGAATTTCTCAATCCCTATCTTATCAAGTTTCCAAAAAAGGGAGATTGATGAATCTGTTTGTATCATATTTGATGATTTTATATTTTAAAATTATGCATGATGAGTTAAATTAATAATGATTTAAATGCATGAATTGACAATCTTTTTGTCACATGAATTATGATTCCTTCACTTGATACTCTAAGTTTTTATGATTTATGATGAATTGAGACATTATACATAAATCAAGTTCTCATGTGAATCTATCTACGTTGCCTTCATTGAATTTTCTGAAAAGTGATTTTGATGATGATTTTGGATCTATTTTCGTATGACTAATGAGATGATATATCCAACTAAATCATTTAACGTATTTATGACTTTTGATATATTCAACATAAAACATCTTTCTTGATGCACGTATGATTCACTCTTTTAAGAGAATATTTATCAAATCATAATAAGTTGACATTTTCTTCATATGAATCAAGATTTTTTATTGTTCTCCTATGATTCTACTTGCTATATATTAAAAAGAAGCATTATTGAAATCATGATCTTGAATTCTCAGAATCAAAACTTGATATTTTCCTTATGTGAATCAATATCTCTCACTTTTTATTCTCAAATAATTTCTTATATTTTATTAAAAATAATATTTATCAAAATGAATTATGTCTTTTGGTATTCACATGATCTTATCTTTCATGATATGATTTTCTTTGTATAATTCCTTGTATTCATGAAGTATCTCTCATCACCAAATTTTTCTTGATATCTTCTATGTGATGACTTGAATATTTACATCTTTATGTTATTCCCCTCTTTTTGCCTATGACAAAAGGGGAGAAAGAATTACTAGTGTGCACATCTTAAGAAAAGCATATTGCTAGGAAGCAAAATTGCTAGCTTGCACTTCTCAGAAAGAGAAGAAGTGCTAGTGTGCACTTCTCAAAAGAATTGCTAGTGTGCACATCATTATGCTATTCCCTCACTTTTTATTCTCAAATGATTTCTTGTATTTATTAAAGAGAATATTTATTAAAATAAATTATGTCTTTAGGTATTCACATGATCTTATCTTTCATGATATGATTTTATTTGTATAATTCCTTGTATTCATGAAGTATCTCTCATCACCAAATTTTTCTTGATATCTTCCATGTGATGACTTGAATATTTACATCTTTATGCTATTCCCCTATTTTTGCCTATGACAAAAGGGAAGAAAGAATTGCTAGTGTGCACATTTTAAAAAAAGCATATTGCTAGGAAGCAAAATTGTTAGCTTGCACTTCTCAAAAGAGAAGAAAGAATTTGCTATCTTGAACATCACCAAGAATTGCTAGCTTGCAATCTCAAGAGAAGCAAAAGTGCTATCTTGCATATCTCAATAAGCATAACTTGCTAACTTGCACATCTAATAAAATTTACAAACTTGCAAAACTCAAAATTATTGCTAGCTTGCATGTTGTAAAATGATATAAAATTTTGCTAGCTTGCGTTTTGCAAAGGAAGCAAAAAATTACACTTCTCCTTTTTGTTGATGACAAAGGGGGAGAAGTATGATGACAATCATGTATAGGATGATATACCTAGAAATTTTGATTATGCATGATTTTATGATGACATGCTGCTTGGATTTTTGAATTCAAGAGTTCTATCAATATGACATATTGATAGGGAGAGTTAATGTTAACTCCGTCATCAATTGGTTGTCATCATAAAAAGGGGGAGATTGTTGAATCTTGAATTTTGATGATGAAACAAATTGATAATATTATGATCTAATCTGTGTTTTGAGTGATATAGGACTAGCTTTGATTAGGAGAGGTAAATTGATTGAAGTAGGAGGAATTAAATGTTGGGTCGGAGTGGAAAATGTCAGAAGATTGGATATCGAGTCGAAGGATTGATCGACGTGTCGGTAGAAGGCTTCGTGCCATGAGTTTAGGCATTGGGCCTAGAAGAGTGGACATTGCACCAAGAAGATTGGAGTTGTAGAGGTCAATATGCCGATTGAGCAAAAGGCCATAAAAGAGGACGATGCGCCGAAGGATTGAACGAAGTGCCGATAAACTAATGACATGCTAGATAACTTAGTATTCTTGCTTGTAATAATTTATCTAGATTGAGTTAGTTTAGATCATAATTAGGTTAGTTTAGAATGCAATTAAGTCAATACAATTAGGGGCCAACTAGGCCCAAAGTGGGGTTGTTTTGAGCTAAGAGAAAGACCCATTTAGTGACCCAAAAGTTGGGTCAAGCGGTGGCACCGCCAATGGCTTAGTCTTCGAGACAGCGTTAGGCGGTAGTATTACCAAACTGGGTGATGGTACCGCTCAGTGTCAAGTGGTGGTATCACAGTCTAGGTGGTGGTACCACCTAAACACAATCTCCCAAGCAATGGTACCGCCCAGTGTCAATGCTGCAGGCAATGATACCACCCAACACAAGTGGTGGTACCGCTAGGACCCGAGCTGAGACCATTTTTAGCTCTAATTTTGAAGCCATTTGGGGTCTATAACTACCCCAACTATTTCTGCATGAAGTAGCAAGAATTGGATAGAAAGGGGGAAAGAATCCTTGACGAAAAGGAGTTGAAAAAGCTTGAAAAGTGTTGAGTGTTCCCCTCCACCTCTTAGAGTTTAGAGTTCATTCTAAGAGAGGTGTGAAACTTGTAAAGGTTCGCTCCCAAGCCTGTCAAAAGGAGAATATAGTTGTAAGGATAGTTAGTCTTCGCCCATTGAAGGAAGACTGTTAGTGGATGCCGGTAGCCTCGACGGAAGAGGAATCAGGAGTGAATGTAGGTCACGACGACCGAACCACCATAAAACTCAGTTGTATTTCTATTTATGCAATTTACTATGATTGTAAATTGTCTTACTTGTTTTACCTTCTCATTACACTCTTCCGTATGCTTTTAAGTCAAGCACATTTTTAATATGATTTTTTTATTGAAATGAAGAATTTTCGAACCAACGTCATTTTTATCCGCTATACTAATTCACCCCCCTCTTAGTGCCGACTCAATCCTAACAGTTTCAAATTATCAAAATATAACATGTACAATTTAAAAGATATTACAACCCATTACTTCATGCATGATATAAAAAATAAATCAATATTACTTTGGTCATAACATACTGTTAGGATCAAGAAGTCGACACTAAGAGGGGGGTGAATTAGTGCAGCGGTAAAAACTACGTCGGTTTAAAAAAATTCATATAATAAAACTATTTCCGACGTAAAATAGTTTTATAAAGGAAATATTTGAAAGCATACGTTTATGAAGTGAATGCAATACGCAAGTAAAGAGGCAGTTTGCATTGTGTAAATGGCAAGAATAAAATGCAAACCAGATTTTAGAGTGGTTCGGTCAACGTGACCTACATCCGCTTTCGGCTTCCTCCTCCAACGAGGTCACCAGCGTCCACTAGAGGCCTTCCTTCAATAGGCGAAGGCCAATCACATTTTACACCCCTCTTCTCCTTTTACTGGGTTTAGGAGACAACCCTTACAAGCACTCACTTACTCCTCTCTTAAACTAGTCTAACACTTAGAAGAGGGAGAGGAGATCACACATGATTTTAGCAGCATTTCTTTCTTTTTAGACTCTTTGTACTTATGTGCTTTAACCAGGGATGAGAGGGGTATTTATAGGCTTTAAGTTGATTCAAACTTGGAGCCTAAAACTTTCTCATCTCGGGTTCCCTGAGCACGGGCGATACCACCGCATAATGTCAGTCTGACACTGACACTGCCCTAGGCGGTACCACCATGTGGCACCCTGCCAAGGGCGGTACAACCACCTAGATTGGCGGTACCACCGCCTGACACAGACTCGAAGACTATGTCACGACAGTGAGACTTCTTGGGGCACTATTTGGGCTTCTTATTGGGCCCAACACAGTTCTTACATGGGCCTAGCTGGCCCCTAATTGAGTTGGCTCACTATGAAATCCTAAGATATTTGCTAAGCAAAACAAGTCTCTATATCTATTCTTCCGGCGAGCTTCCGACGAACTTTCGACGAAATTCCGACGATCTCTCGGCAATGTTCCAACGGACTTTTGGCAAGCTCCTGGACTTCATGATGATCTTCTTAGCAAGTTCCGATGAGCTTCTCAAGCAAGCTCCAAGACTTCTCGACTGGTTCTTCCAAAACTTTCGACGAACGTCCGGACTTCCGACGAACTCTCGAACTCCCAACGTAGTCGCGTCCTTGACTCCGGGACTTCATTTTACTTCATGCCTTACTATCTTAGTTAATCCTGCACATGTAAAACATACTTCGATCTAAACAATTAATACTAAGCATTAATCATGTTGACTCAACAACTCCGATATCCTTGATGCAATATCCGCTCTTCTTCGCCCGATACCCGAATCCACGGCTCGAAGCCTTCTGTCGATACGTCGACCGATCCACCAGTCCGATGTCCAATCTTCTAACATGTTTTCCTCCAGCACAATATGATTTTTCCTGCTTTAATTGTCTCATCTTGATCAAAGCATCCCGCGTTACTCAAAACACAGATTAAAACATAAACACTTCGATTGGTTTTATCATCAAAATTCGAGATTCAATAATCTTCCCCTTTTTGATGATGACAACCAATCAACGATAGAATTAACCTTAACTCCCGAATTAAACAAACAATTTGCTAGCTTGCATGTTCTAATATGATGTAGAATTTGCTATCTTGAATATTACCAAGAATTGCTAGCTTGCAATCTCAAGAGAAGCAGAAGTGCTATCTTGCCTATCTCAAAAAGCGAAACATGCTAATCTAACAAAATTTATAAACTTACAAAACTCAAAATTATCGCTAGCTTTTATGTAAAATGATATAAAATTTTGCTAGTTTGTGCTTTGCCAATGAAGCAAAATTGCCCTTCTCAAAAGAGAAGAGAGAAAATTACTAGCTTGCATGATGATAAAACTTGAGATTATATTCATAATGCAATGATTTGAAATTATATATCACTAAAACTTGCTAGATGCACTTCTCTTTTTTGTTGATGACAAAGGGGGAGAAGATGTGATGATGAGTTAAATCATGCATGGTAGGATGTAATATACTTTGATATTTTGATACCATGATGATACTTATAATAATGATCATGCATACGATGCATGTAATACTCATGATTTTATTATGATGATATATATGATGTATTGCATATGATGTGAATCATGATTGCTTTGACTTGAATTTAATTTGAATTCAAGGTTCTATCAATAAGGCATATTGATAGGGGGAGTTTAGTTTAAACTCTATCATCAATTGGTTGTCATCATCAAAGAGAGAGAGAGATTGTTGAATCTCGGATTTTGATGATGAAACCAATTGATAGTATTTATGATTTATGATGTAGGAAGCTTTGATCAAGGTGAGACAATTAAAGTAGGAAGAATCATGTTGGGCCAAAGAGAAATATGTCAGAAGATTAGACGTTGAGCAGAAGGATTGGTCGACATATCGGCGGAAGGCTTCGAGCCATGGGTTCGGGCATCAGGCCAAGAAGAGCGGAACTTGCACTAAGTAAATCGAAGTTACAGAGTCAATTGGCCGATTAGGCAATAGGCCGCAAGAGAGGATGATGCGCCGAAGATTCGAACAAAGTGTCGATGAACCAATGACATGCTGGACTTTTAGGATCAAGAGCACTAAGAGAGGGGGGGGGGGGTGAATTAGTGCAGCGGAAAACTTTCGACTATTAAAACTGCGTTCGTACGTTAAAATCCGATTCCGACATAAAAGTTGTTTTGTGCAGATAATAACTTTAAAAGCTTACGGAAACGTATTTGAAGTAAAGTAAGGAAGGTAGTTTGCAGTTAAGATAAATAACACAAAGGAAATGCAAACCAGATTTTAGAGTGGTTTGGTCAAACGTGACCTACATCCACTTTCGGCTTCCTCCTCTTACGAGGTCACTGACGTCTACTAGAGGTCTTCCTTCAATAGACGAAGGCTAACCACCCTTTTACAGTTTCCCTCCTTTTGCCTGGCTCAGGAGACAACCCTTACAGAATTTTCTCTCCTCTCTTGAAAGATCAAAACTTGGAAGAAAAGAGGGAGGAGAACTTCTAGCCTTTACAACACTTTTGAGCTCTAAAATCACAGAGTAAGATCAAGCTTTCGATACCCTTTCATGCAAGAAAGGGTGGGGTATATATAGGCCCCAAACTGGTTTGAATTTGGAGCTCAAAAATATCTTTTCCTAGATTTCCGGGGTCCTGGCGGTACTACCTCCTGACTAGGGTGGTACAATTGCCTGGAAGCTCGGAAATTGAGCCTCTGGGTAGTACCACAGCTTGATAGGGGCGGTTGTACTGCCTAGTCTCGCTCGGAGACTGAGCCCAGGCGGTGCCACCGCCTGACTTGGGCGGTTGCACCACCCAGTCTCGCTCGGAGAATGAGCCCAGGCGGTGCCACCACTTGACCTGGGTGGTTGCACCGCTCAGCTTTTCTGGGAGACCATCTCCTGGATGGTGCCACTACCGGCCCTAGTGGTGCCACCGCCTGGCAAGAATTCTAGATCGAATGGGTTGATCTATTCGGCCCAATTTGGGTCTATCAAGGGCCCAATTGCCCCCAGATTAAGTTAATGGGATCACCTCCCATTTCTAACTTAATCTACATGCTAACTACGATATTTCTTAAGACATTTACTGCAACTTGCTCCGGTGCATCAATCGCTTCTTTCGGCGAGCTTCTAGTGAACTTCCGGCGAACATCCGACGAACCTTCGGCGGTGCTCCAGTGGACTTCCGGCAAACTCCTGGACTTGCGACGATCCACTTGGCGAGTTCTGATGAGCTTCTTTGTCAAGCTCCTGGACTTCTCGGATTTGTTTCCGCAGAACCTCCGACGACCGTCCGGACTTTCGTCAAACTCTCGAACCCCCAACGTGATCATGGTCTTGACTCTGGTGCAACTCCTGCTGCATGTCTTACTTCCATCGTAGTTAATCCTGCATATGTAAAACAAAAACATCGATCAAGACAATTAATCCTAAGTAATTAACCAAGTTGTCCGTCATGTCATTGGTCCCTCGATGCTTCGTCCGATTATTCAGCGTATCGTCCTCTCCTACGGCCTATTGCCCAATCGGCCAGTTGACTCCGCAACTCTGATATCCTTGGCGCAATACCCACTCTTCTTGGCCCGATGCTCGAATCCATGTTCCAAAGCCTTCTGTCGATACGTCGACCGATCCACCGGCCCGACGTCCAATCTTCTGACATGTTCCTCCAGCCCGAAATGATTTTTTCTGGTTTAATTGTCTCATCCTGATCGAAGCATCCTGCATCACTCAAAGCATAGATTAAAACATAAACACATATCAAGTGGTTTCATCATCAAAATACGAGATTCAACAATCTCCCCCTTTTTGATGATGACAACCACTTAATGACGGAGTTAAACTTAACTCCCGGAGTTTAAACAAACTCCCCCTATCAATATGCCATAGAACCTTGAATTCAAACTGAATTCAAGTCATTGCAATATTCATCATGAATATTTGCAACAAATCATCATGATCTTATGTATAAACATATGCATAACATCATACTTCTCTCCCTTTGTCATCAACAAAAAGGAGAAGTCCAACTATTCTTGTGTTTGTAGTATTAATTCAACTTATTGCATGAAAAACATAATATCAAGTTTTATCATCATGCAGTTTTGAAGCTAGAAAATTTAGCAAGTGTTACATCATGCTTAGAACATTCAAGCTATCAAGTTTTAGATATATAAGTTTTACAGCATACAAGATAGCACTTTTGGTAATGTTCAAGATAGCAAGTTCTACATCATGCAAGCTAGCAATGTTACAATATTTTAGAATATGCAAGCTAGCAATTTAGAGATGTTCAAGAAAGCAACTCTTACTTCTTGAAATATGCAAGTTTTACAATATACACGCTAGCAAATTCAAAGATATGTAAGTTGGCATATTTGCTTTTCTTGAGATAGGCACGATAGCACATTTTTGTATTTTCTTGAGATTTCAAGCTAGCAATTCTCGGTTATGTTCAAGATAGTAATTTCTTCTCTTTTGAGAAGTGCAATTTTTGCTTTCTTCTTGAATTGTGCAAGCTAGCTATCTCCCCCTTAGTCATTGTCAAAAAGAAGGAAAGACCCTTTCTAAAGAAGGGAAGACCCTTTATGTTAATTTCTAAATCATGACAAAGGTGAGTAATCATTCTTATTTTAAAATTTCATAATTGAGATAAACCTTAAATTCAAATTAAGGTAATTTTAATCATGATTCACATTATATGCAATACATCACATACATCATAATAAAAAAGCATAAGTATTGCATGCATCATTTTAGTAACAAATCGTAGCATTTCATCACATGGCAAGATATCAACAAGTAAAATTACGATGCAAGTTCTTGATATCTTAACATGATGCAAACATGGCATATGGCAATCATAGCATTTCGATTATCAATTTACCATATATTTCGATGCAAGCTTCTTTTGATATCTTAACATAATTCAAATTCAAATATGGCACTTATAGCATCAATTCATATATTTCTCATTCAAATATGGCACTCATAGTATCAATTCATATATTTCTCCCCCTTTGTCATCAACAAAAGGAGAAGTAGCTCTAGCTATTTTAAAAGATATGCAAGTTTTTGTAATATGAAGCTAGATTTTCATCACAACATATAAGTACAAAAGCATAGCAAGATTCTTAAGTTCAATCATGGCAATTCAACACTTGCTTCTTGTGCAAGATTGCACTTTGCTTTTCTTTGCATGTTCTAACTAGCAAAAGCTTTCTCCCCTTTGTTTTTATCGAAAAGAAGGGAAGAGTACAAGCTAGCCAGTATTTGCCTTGAGCTAGCAATCTTTCTCCCCCTATGTCATTGTCGAAAAGAAGGAGAGGAACTAATGATTTAGACTTTTACATAAACTATGAATTTACATCAATCAATATTTCAATCATCATATGATACATACAAGACAACAATGCAAAGAAATCATATCATGAAAGACATCAATTGTTAAACATGATATGATATAGTCTTAAAAATTTCAATTTGTGATACATGTGATACATTGCGATACACTAAAAATTTAATGCGATGCTTTTAAGGATATCAACCTGTTTTTGATACAAAGCATGGCAAGAACAATTATTTTGCAAGTTTTCTAAGTTTTGCATTTTTTGCTTCTTTCGAGATAGCAATTCTTTGCTTCTCTTTAGATTGCAAGATTTGCAATTCATTGGTAGTGTTTATGATAGCAAGTTATTTCAATGAAATAATCGAGCTAGCAAATTTTCCTTCCTTTGAAATATGCAGGCTAGTAAACTAACTCCCCCTTTATCATTATCGAAAAGAAGGGAGAAATCAGTGGCTAAAAAATTTTAATCATTATACAAGCCATATTACAAAATCATGTCATGATATCAAGAAAATTCAAGAAGGACATGATTCATTCGACAAATCTTTTTAATAGAGCAAAAGAATTATACAACCAAGGATCATGATTAAAATATATCAATATCATAGATCAAGTCATGATTCGTGATTCATAATAAAGCAAATTAATTTTTAGTCATCACATAAGGTATTTAAAGAATTTTTGAAACATAGGAGAATGATTAATTTAAGCATGCAATGTTTCAATCAAATTCAAGTCATGAATACCAATACTTTCATTTTATGAGTATCAATTCATGAATACCAAAAGATATTATTTGCGATTCCAATTTTGCAAGATCAAGATTATGATTTAGATAAAACTCATTCAAATCAAATCGTTAACTTGAAACTCATAATCAAGTCATCAAAATCAATTTTGAGATTCATAAAATATCATAAAATCAGTAATCTCGATCAGATGGGAAAAGCATTTTTTAAGTGATTCTTTTTCATCTAAGCATGCCTTAGTCTTTATATAAATCAAGATAAGCATGAAAGTTCAAGACGTAAAGGCAAAATTTTATAAAACAACTCATCAAGCAAGATTTTAAACATCTATTTTCAAGCCATATAAAGAGTAAGTCAAGGATTCAATTATCTCATGTCATGAATTCCAACAGGCATATCAAATTATCAACATCACATTAAAAAGATATTTCAAAAAGATATATCGATAAGTGATTCATGTATATCATTTCATTCATTCGGACGATTCTCCTCTTTGGTAAATAAATCTAGGAGAACAAAATGAATTAAGGGAGATATAACATGATTGAAGCATTGAACATGATTCATATTTAAAATGTGTCTCATGTCATAAGTATGAATCAAGCATTTGTGAAATCCGAAATCATCCTCAAAGTCACATTCAATAAATTCATACATGACAAGCATAGATTTATTGAAAAGTCGATAAGATAGAGGATCACATTTCGTTTTTATAAATTTCTATTCATATGATTTGCTTCTTATAAGCATGCCTTTACATTTAATAAAACAAGTGTCAACATTTAAGACGAAAAGGTAAATTTCATAAAACAAATCATCAAGCATGATTCCATGATAACATCCTTTTAATATCTTGATATTCATCATCAAGAATGATTTCAAAAAGTATGTCTCAAAAAGTATGTTCAAGAGAAATCATTAAGACCAAATGCATGATACACTCATTTATTTTCAAAATATTCACCATGTTTATTTTCATGAGATTCACAAGATTGGTAAAATAAATTCATTAATCTCAATAGGATAGAAAATTCATTTCCATTTCATACAATTGATTTCATGTGAGGGTATTCAAGTCTTTTGTGAAAACATGTATCATCATTTAAAATCGAAACATAAGTTTCGTCATGAAACCGTCAAAACCAAACACATCATGATATCACATATATGATCAAAAGACTATCAAGAAATTCATACATAGATGTACATGCACTATGTCATCTTAATATATCATGAGAATGTCATCTTAATTCATCATAAAAACGATTAGACCAAAAACATGTTAATCTAAAATGAGAGTTTCAAATCAACATTTACCTCAAAAACGCATGCATAACATAAAATCATCAAGATACACATGCATGGATTAATCCTAAGCATTATTACATATCATATAATTATCATCCCTAATGTTGCATACATCATTCAACATTTCAAAACATAACATGCATGAAACCTTAGCAATATACTTTTCATTATCAAATTTTTAATTTTTCAAAGATGCTAAAAAGAAAAACATGATATAATTAAAAATAATAATTTTTTATTTCCTATTCCTACTATCTAAATTAAGCACTCATGAAAAACTTCAAGTAATTTCAAAATAATTCAAGAGAGTTGAGTTACTTGCCTTGTAGTCGAAGCCCGTCAAAGCCCAATTTGTTGTTTCTCCTTTGGAAGTTCTTGATTCATCCTTGGTTGCCTTCCTCTTATTTGGCCTCTTCCTCCGTTCAAGTTCATTGTTTATTTTAGATTTTTGTTTAATAAACTTATTAAGATTTAGTGTTCAAAGTTCAAGTTCATCATTGTCCTTATCACTTGAGTCATCGCTCAAGTGGTATTCATTTGTCCAGAGTTCCAAATCCTTCCTATTCTTTGGAAGGTGGTTCAAGTACTCATTGGGTTCAAAATGTTCCAAAAGTGTCATTTCATAGGTCATTAATGATCCGATTAATTCTTCTAATGGAAAATCATTTAAATTTTTTTTATCTCGTATTGCAATTATTTTAGGATACCACCCTTTTGGAAGGGATCTTAAGATCTTGCTTACGAGATCAAAATTCGAAAAAGATTTACCAAGAACTCTTAGATTATTGATGACATCCGTGAAACGGGTGTACATGTCGCCTATAGTCTCGCTTTGTTGCATTCGAAAAAACTCAAAATCATGTAATAAAATGTTAACTTTCGAGTCTTTGACTCTACTAGTTCCCTCGTGCGTAATTTCAAGTGTTCGCCAAATATCAAAAGCCATTTCGCACGTAGAAATCTGATTGAACTCATTTTTGTCCAAAGCACAAAATAAGACATTCATAGCCTTTGCGTTTAAAGAAAAATACTTCTTCTCCGAATCCGACCATTCGTTTATCAGTTTAGAGGGAAGTTGAAAATTATTTTCAACAATATTCCATAAATCCAAATTCATAGAAATCAAGAAAACTCTCATTCAAGTTTTCCAATAAGTGTAGTCCAATATGTTAAACGGTGGATAAACAACCGATAAGCCCTCTTGAAAGCCATAAAGAGCCATTTCTCTTGGGTATAAATCCAAAATAAAAAATACCGGGCTCTGATACCAATTGTTAGGATCAAGAGCACTAAGGAGGGGGGGGGGTGTGAATTAGTGTAGCGGAAAACTTGTGACGATTAAATTTGCGTTCGTACGTTAAAATCCGATTCCGACATAAAAGTCGTTTCGTGCAGATAATAACTTTGAAAGCTTACGGAAACGTATTTGAAGTAAAGTAAGGAAAGCAGTTTGCAGTTAAGATAAATAGCACAAAGGAAATACAAACCAGATTTTAGAGTGGTTCGGTCAAACGTGACCTACATCCACTTTCGGCTTCCTCCTCCGACGAGGCCACCGGCGTCTACAAGAGGCCTTCGCCTAGAGGCCTTCCTCCAATAGGCGAAGGCCAACCACCCTTTTACAGTTTCACTCCTTTTGACGGGATTAGGAGACAACCCTTACAGAATTTTCTCGCCAAAATATATTCTTCCCTTCTACTTGACAATGACAAAGGGGGAGTAAAATTTGTTAGCTTGCATGCTCTAAAATGATGTAAAACTTACTATCTTGAACATCACAAAGAATTGCTAGCTTACAATCTCAAGAGAAACAAAAGTGCTATCTCAAGAAGCATAACTTGCTAACTTGCAAAGGAAGTGAAAAATTACACTTCTCAAAAAAGAAAAAAGAAATTACTAGCTTGCATGATGATAAACCTTGAGATTATGTTTATAATACAATGATATGAAGTTATATATGAAAAACTTGCTAGTTGCACTTCTCCTTTTATTGATGATAAAGGGGGAGAAGATAGGATGATGTACAATGCATAGGATGATGTATTGAAATTTTGATTATGCATGATTTTATGATCACATGTTGTTTGGATTTCTGAATTTAAAAGTTCTATCAATATGACATATTGATAGGGGGAGTTAAGGTTAACTCCGTTATCAATTAGTTATCATCATCAAAAAGGGGGAGATTATTGAATCTCGGATTTTGATGATTAAACCAATTGATAGTGTTTGTCTAATCTGCATTTTGAGTGACGTAGAAAGCTTTGATCAGGGAGAGATAATTAAAGTAGGAAGAATCATGTTGGGCTGGAGTGGAACACGTTAGAAGATTGAATGTCAAGTCGGAGGATCGGTCGACATATCGATAGAAGGCCTCGGGCCATGGGATCAGGCAATGGGACAAGAAGAGTAGAAATTGTACCAAGGAAATCGGAGTTGCAAAGATCAACTGGCCGATTGGGCAATAGGCCGCAAGATAGGATAATGCATCGAAGAAAAGGATGAGGCGTCAATGAACCAATGACGTGCCGGACAATATTTGATTCAGCTTTATAATAATTGTCTAGATCGAAGTAGGTTTTAGGCGTAATTGGATTAAAATTGGGCCAACTCAATTAGGGGCCAATTGGGCCCAAGTTTGGGCTGTGTTCGACCAAGTGAAAGGCCCAAATAGTGACCCAACAGATGAAACCATCGGTGGCACAATCTCCTAGACTATGTCAGGCGGTGGTATCGCCCAATGGTAGGGTGTCAGGCGGTGGTACTGCCCAGCACAAGCAGTGGTACCGCCAGTACCCCGAAAACCAGGGATAAGATGCTTTTAGGCTTCAAGCTTGAATCCACTTGAGGCCTATAAATACCCCTCTCATCCCTGGTTAACACACACAAGCACAAAGAAGGGCAGTTTGTAGTAAATGTAAATTGCAAGAAGTAAATGCAAATTGAGTTATAGTAGTTCGGTTGTCGTGACCTACATCCACTCCACCGATTCCTTTTTCATCGAGGTCACCGACATCCACTAATGATCTTCTTTTAATAGGCAAAGATCAATATTCTTCTTATAACTCTATTCTCCTTTTGCAAGCTCAAGAGAGAACCTTTACACCCCCTTTTTATAAAGCTTCCCTCACACTCTCCCTTAGAATGGTCTCTAAACTTTAGAAGGAGGGACTTTATACTTTACAAGGGTTTTCAACTCTAGAAACATAAAGTTTTTATTTACTTTTCTTGCTTCTCCATGCAGGAATAGCTAGGGTATTTATAGACCCTAAATGGCTTAAAAAATGGAGCCAAAATTTAAATCCCCCGAAATTTTAGGGTACGGGCGATACCACCACCTGTAGTATGACACTGAGCGGTACCTGTTGGAAAATCTTGGGGGCGACATCACATGCGCAGCGGAAGAACAAGAAAACAAAATCCTCGATTCCCAAAGAGATGTTCGTCGTCGTGCAAAGATTGGTGCGCAAAATCCGCGAAACATAAAACTGCGTATAGAGTAGATCGTGTTACCTAGGGAGATCGTATATCCTTGTTTCCTTACAGATCCTTAGGAGAGGGTGAAGGAGGTCAAGCGTCCTCTTCTCTAGCAGTGATCCACACAGCAGGGTTGCGACGACGCTCCTCAAATCTCCGGCCTGCTCTGAGGTGGAGAGGGAGAGGAGAATAGGAAAGGCAAGCAAAGGCTCTAGCCTACGAGGCTCTGAATCCCTCCTATTTATAGAGGTCTCCTGTCAAACCCTAATGGGTACTCCCCTAGTGGGTATTAGATCTACATCCAATAAGACATGGGCTCCGTCGGATATCTCATATCAGAACCTCTACTCATCGCAATACCTACCATATGTGTGTGACCCTCTAGGCCCAATATCGAGCTGGCCGTGAGTCATACCTGTCAGAACTCCTTCTAACTCAGTGAATTATTATCTCTGTAATAATTCACTTGACTCATCGACTACGGACGTACTAGGCCACTACGTCGTAGTCCCCAAACGATATAGGGGAATCCAATCCATTGGACCTGTCTGACCTCAGTTATCGTGTACATATAATCCCTCATCCATCTAATATCCCAAAGACCGTATATCGAGCATGGTGCTGTCAGACCCATACGGTTTCTACTCGAGTCTCGCTCTAATCGGATTCTCCCGGAGAACTCTTTCTCTCTCAACCTGAATGACCATGACTAGGGATTTGTCTGAGCAAGAACATATGGGATATTCCTCTCATGACGCCGAGAGTGGATGATCCTCTATCGACACTCAATAGCCCTTGTAAGGTCGACTACCACTCCCAATGACCAACTATACTAGATCTGGGACAACCAAACCTAAAAGTCTGGTATCAAAGAGTGGAGCACTCATACAGGACATCCTTGGTGTCTCAAGTCTAAGGACCAGATATACCACTAGGACTACGAAATCGCTGTTTGACAATAAGGCATCATCAACCATCCAGCATTCCGTAAGCAGATCAATCAGTGAACTCATTCTCCAATGAGCACCTGTACTGTATCCCTAGTGTCCCTACACGAGCAGCTATGAGACCAGCTGAATCCATAATATGGACGGGTATACAGCACACCAGTCTGTCTGGTTATCACGATGTCCCTCTCGAGTAACCTATGACCGGGATTATTTAGGATATGTGTTTAAAGGTGAATCGATCTCATTATCATGATCTCATCACGATCCGATTCCCATTGCACAAATCCAAGGACATCACAATATATATATGCATTTATGCAATAGTTATAAAGTGCTATATGCCAAAATATAATAAGCAAAAAAATTTTGTATCAAGTCACACATGCTTCTTCCCTTTCAATATCTCATATGGTGTAGACACTACCGACTTAGTTGGAATTCTGTTCAGAAGATAAGCTGCGGTTTCTAGGGCATACCCCCAGAATGAGATGGGTAGGTCAGCGAAAATCATCATGGACCGTACCATATCTAATAGCGTACGATTCCTCTTTCCAGAGACACCATTGAGCTGAGGTGTGTAAGGAGGTGTCCATTGGGATAATATCCCATGGTCCTTGAGGAACTGAGTAAACTCTGTACTTAAGTACTCACCTCCTCGATCTGATCGAAGAGTTTTGATACTCTTTCCAGTCTGGTTCTCCACCTCATTCTTATACTCTCTGAATTTCTCAAATGGCTCGGACTTGTACTTCATTAAGTACATATATCCATACCTTGAGAAATCATCAGTAAATGTAATGAAGAGGAGTAATCTCCAATGGCATGAGTTGACATGGGTCCACATACATCACTATGTATGAGTTCCAACAACTCAGTGGCTCTCTCTCCAGTTCCACTAAATGGAGAGTTGGTCAGTTTTTCACGAAGGCAAGGCTCGCAAGTTGCATATGACACATAGTCGAATGGATCTAGATATCCATTATTTAGTAACTTTTGAATCCTTCTTTCATGGATGTGACCTAGCCTACAATGCCACAGGTATGCACTGTTCAACTCATCTCGTTTCCTTTTGGACACTTACATTCATGATATGTGGAGTAGTGTTTTGCATAAACAAACCTTTATGCAATATTCCTCTCGTCAATCTCCCCTTGGCTTTGCTAGAATTTACAATAAATTGTAGATGTGATAAACAATATTGGTATCCAATACCAATGCATTATCACAAAAATCTGCCAATTGGAGATTGATCATGAATATACCTGAAGCTTCACCAAGCTTCTTGTTTCGCCCTTTCTGCAAGGTACTCTTTGCAGTTCCTCTTCCAGTGCCCATCTTTACCATAGTGGAAGCACTGGCCTTTGTCCTTTGCTGGGTCTTTCTTAGCAACCTTTGCTTTACCTAGTTTGCCCTTGCCCTTTCCCTTCTTAAGGGACCTTTCTGCTTTTCTTTTCTTTCTGGTCTCACCAGTGTAGAGAACTGGCTTCTCTTTCTTAATAGTACTCTCTGCCTCCCTCAACATATTGAGGAGCTCTGGGAGAGTCACCTCAAGCTTGTTCATATTAAAATCCATTATGAACTATGAAAAGGAATCTGGTAGGGACTGAAGTACAATGTCCACACACAAGTTATCCTCTAGGACCATTCCTAGACCTGTGAGTTTCTCTATCCACTCAATCATCTTTAGGACATGGTTCTGAACCAGTGTCCCCTCAGTCATCCTAGCGCGGAAGAGGCTCTTAGATATCGCATATCGCTGAGTCATTCCCTGTTCCTCAAACAATTTACGGACATGTAGGAGAATGGATCTGGCATCCATCCTTTCATGTTGTCTCTGTAACTCAGGAGTCATAGAGCCCAACATATAGCACTGAGCAAGAGTGGAGTCATCAATCTACTTCACGTAACGAGCGATCTCATCCTCACTTGCCCCTTCTTCGGGCATAGGTATCACTGTATCAAAGACGTATATGATTTTCTCCGCTGTGAGAACAATTCTCAAGTTACGGAGCCAATCCGTATAATTTGGACCAGTGAGGTGGTTGACATCAAGTATGCCACGTAAGGGATTTAAAAGCGACATTTTCTGAAAATAAAGATGCAGCAAAAATGAATAACATGCAGATTTTGCAAGAAATAAACTATCAAGATATGGACTTCTATCTTAATATGCTCCCACTATTTTACTAACGAGTCACGCGACACCCTCAGCACGTGAAACGGAAGTCTCCGACAGACTTCTAGTGGGGATCAGGATCCAATCAGCGTCTTAGTGTAACCTCGAGGGACTCGACCAATCACACTAAGCCTATAAGGTAGGCAACTCTTGCCGATCACAACTCCTTGTGATTCCCGTCCTGTTCGGCGTCCGAATCACCATTGCCTCGAGGGACTCGACCAACCATGATGCTCGGTTAAGTCAACGCCTTCGTTACAAGATGAGTCTGATTTGATGATATACCCTCGAGGGACTCGACCAAGTATACCATGCCCTCAGGTCACCGGTGACATCTCTATGTCGTAAGCAAGATAGCGAATCGCGATATAGGTGAGTCTCGAGGGACTCGACCAACTCAACCTACACCGGGAATCGGTTCCTACTCATAACGATGGAAGGCCACGTGGGTCAATCTAATTGCCTCACGTTTACCGATTTAATATTATCGAGAGATGTTTCTATAATTTGGTCTCCTAATATGACATGTCACACATATACATATTTAATTTATATCTACATCGCATGCAAATATATATATATATCTAGTATGTGTATAAGCAATCACATCAGATGATCATGGACCACAACCTAATATGATTAGGCCCGAGCCAGTAGGCCTAATCACTCACATCAAGATCTATGTGTGCAACGGTGCATCTCCATGCCCTGTGATCGTCCATCTCGTCCTCGTCGGTTCCGTCGACATTTTGATGCATCTCCATGCATCACGATCGTCCGTCTCGTGGGTCCCGCTATCGCATCCACGCTCCCGCTGCGCCTCCTCATGTGATTACAACTTAATCATAGGCACGCAGGCCCGACAATAAACGAGAAATATAATGGAGGCTCGCAGACCTCAATAATAATAATCACAAGTACACACATCACACGGTCCATGATCATCCATCCATACATCATACATCACATGTATAAATAATTATCATCATGTAGGACTACTAGATAATAATAAAAATAATAATCAACTAAACCTATTAATTAATTAATATTTTCTGAAATCAGGGACATGTAGGGAATTTCTGAATTTATAGGGGTATTTTCATAATTTAAACAAAAGGTAGAAAATGGAATTTTTAAAATTCCGAGGGGCAAAAATGTCTTTTGTTCAGAAAACCCTAATGCCCTACTCACCCTTGCTGCTGCCGTTGCCGCCGCCACCCTGCTGGCGGCGGCCTGTGCGGCGAGGGGCGGGGCGCTGCACTCGCCTGCGGGCGGCACGCCCACTGGCGGCGTTGCCGCTGCAGGTGGGCGCCCCCGCGGGCGTCGCCGCCTCTGCGGGCAGTTCTGCCGGCGGGGCAACGCCCGCAGGCGGTGCTGCCCCTGCAGGTTGGCGCCCCTGCGGGCGCCGCCGCCTCCGCGGGCGGTTCTGCCGGCGAGGCAGCGCCAGCAGGCGGTGCTGCCTCGCTGGCGGCCGCCCCTGCGGGGTTTTTGCCCGTGGGAGCAGCGGCCACAGGCGCCGCTGCCCTGCGGTGCCTCAGCCCGCGCTGCTGCCTCGCGGCGCCTCTGCCCGCGGGCTCAACGGCCGCAGGCGCCTCTGCCCGCGGGCTCAGCGGCCGCAGGCGCCTCTACCTGCGGGCTGCCAGCCCCGCCGGCCGCAAGTCTACTGCAAGCAGACCGCTGGCCGGCTGCTGCAGGCACAGCGCTTGCGCATGCGCCGGCGCTGTGCTGCCTGGCTGCGGCTGCGGCTGCCGCGCAGATCGAGGGCAACAACTGTTGCTGCCCTTCCTCGCTTTTGCGTCAACGATTTTGACGTCAAAATTCTTCCTAAACATAACACACGCAGTTCAAAACCAATCATTCGCACAAACAACCAGGCTCTGATACCACTGTTGGGAAATCTTGGGGGAGACATCACATGCGCAGCGGAAGAACAAGAAAACAAAATCCCCGATTCCCAAAAAGATGTTCGTCGTCGTGCGAAGATTGGTGCGAAAAATCCGCGAAACATAAAACTGCGTATAGAGTAGATTGTGTTACCTAGGGAGATCGTATATCCCTGTTTCCTTGCAGATCCTTAGGAGAGGGTGAAGGAGGTCAAGCGTCCTCCTCTCTAGCGGTGATCCACACAGCAGGGTTACGACGACGCTCCTCAAGACTCCAGGCCTGCTCTGAGGTGGAGAGGAAGAGGAGAATAGGAAAGGCAAGCAAAGGCTCTAGCCTATGAGGCTTTGAATCCCTCCTATTTATATAGGTCCCCTGTCAAACCCTAATGGGTCCTCCCCTAGTGGATATTAGATCTACATCCAATAAGACAAGGGCTCCGTCGGATATCTCATATCCGAACCTCTACTCATCGCAATGCCTACCATATGTGTGTGACCCTCTAGGCCCAATATCGAGCTGGCCGTGAGTCATACCTGTCAGAACTCCTTCTAACTCAGTGAATTATTATCTCTGTAATAATTCACTTGACTCATCGACTACGGAAGTACTAGGCCACTACGCCGTAGTCCCCAGACGATACAGGGGAATCCAATCCATTGGACCTGTCTGTCCTCAGTTACCGTGTACCTATAATCCCTCATCCATCTAATATCCCAGAGACCGTATATCGAGCATGGTGTTGTCAGACCCATACGGTTTCTACTCGAGTCTCGCTCTAATCGGATTCTCCCGGAGAACTCTTTCTCTCTCAACCCGAATGACCCTGGCCAGGGATTTGTCTGAGCAAGAACACATGGGATATTCCTCTCATGACGCCGAGAGTGGATGATCCTCTATCGACACTCAATAGCCCTCGTAAGGTCGACTACCACTCCCAATGACCAGCTGTACTAGATCTGGGACAGCCAAACCTATAAGTCTGGTATCAAAGAGTGGAGCACTCATACAGGACATCCTTGGTGTCTCAAGTCTAAGGACCAGATACACAACTAGGACTACGGAATCGCTGTCTGACAATAAGGCATCATCAACCATCCAGCATTCCGTAAGCGGATCAATCAGTGAACTCATTCTCCAATGAGCACCTATACTGTATCCCTAGTGTCCCTACACGAGCAGCTATGAGACCAGCTGCATCAATCATATGGACGGGTATACAGCACACCAGTCTATCCGGCTATCACGATGTCCCTCTCGAGTAAACTATGACCGGGATTATTTAGGATATGTGTTTAAAGGTGAATCGATCTCATTATCGTGATCTCATCACGATCCGATTCCCATTGCACAAATCCAAGGACATCACAATATATGTATGCATTTATGCAATAGTTATAAAGTGATATACGCCAAAATATAATAAGCAAAAAGATTCTGTATCAAGTCACACGTGCCATCACTCACGTGATTGGCTTGCTGGGCACCTATGACTAGCAGATGGATGGCTGTGGAAGGGCATCGAGATGCCAAGAACGCTGCTCTGATACCAGGTGTTAGAACCCTTGCAGATTCTAAACTTGGGGTTGATCTCTTTAGGGGATCGGCCTCCTTGGAACTCTATAGGGGTTCCTCCCTCCAAATTGTTGCTCAAAGGCTGCAAAAAAGATTCATCTATTGCTTAAGAAAAGAGAAGGAATACATGGCTATTTATAGGGCTTCTAAACCCTAACCCCTAATAGGACTCCTACTTAAGACTCTTACTTCTAACCAACTCCTAATAGGACTCCTACTCAAGACTCCTATTCCCTTACAACTCCTAATTCTTCTCTAAGAAAAAACCTCCTATATGAATGCCCCTCTCAATTAGGACTCTCCTAGCTAGAGTCCTAACAGAATGTCCCTCTCAATTAGGACTCTCCTAACTAGAGTCCTAATAGTTTTACATGAATGTCCCTCTCAATTAGGACTCTCCAAGCTAGAGTCCTAACAGTGTACACATACCCTGAATTCAACTTGCTATCATCGACATCAGACTGAAAACTTGAGTCTGTGTAGCCTTCAACCTTAAGGCTACTACCTCCATATACTAGTAAAAGATCCTTAGTCCTTCTCAAGTACTTAAGGATACACTTTACTGCTTTCCAGTGCTCCAAGCCTGGATCCGCCTAATACCTGCTCATGACACTCAGAGCATGCGCTATATCAGGCCTAGTACATAGCATGACATACATGATAGACCCTATTGCTGAGGCATAAGGTATCATATCCATGTTCACCCTTTCTTCTAGAGTCTTTGAGGACATACTCGTAGAAAGCGATATCCCATGTCTCATCGGTATGAGACCTCTCTTGGAATTTTCTATGCCAAACCATTTGACAATAGTTTCTATGTACCTGGACTGGGACAAGCCAAGCATCCTCTTGGATCTATCTCTATAGATTCTAATCCCCAAGATATAGGATGCTTCCCCTAAGTCCTTCATGGAGAAGTGTCTAGATAATCAAGCCTTTACCGTGGATAGCATTCCTACGTCATTCCTAATGATCAGGATGTCATCCACATATAACACCAAAAAGGTGATAACGCTCCCACTTACCTTCCTGTACAGACAAAGCTCATCTTCGTTCTTAACGAAGTCATAAGATCTGATTGCCTCATCAAATCTTATGTTTCAACTTCGGGAAGCTTGCTTTAGTCCATAAATGGATCTAAGCAACCTATACACCTTATTTGGGCAGTTCTTGGACACGAATCCCTCAGGTTGCATCATATGCAACTCCTCCTCGAGGTTCCCATTGAGGAATGCGGTTTTCACATCCATCTGCCAGATCTCATAATCATAGTATTCTGCAATAGCCAATAGAATTCTGATGGATTTTAGCATTGCTACGGGTGAGAAGGTTTCGTCGTAGTCAACACCTTGCCTTTGATGATAGCCTTAGCCACTAGCCTTGCTTTATAGGTCTCTACCTTTCTATCTACTCCGATCTTTTTCTTAAAGATCAACTTGCAACCGATGGGTACAATACCTTCGGGCGCATCAACTAGGTTCCAAACCTTATTGGAGTACATAGAATCCATCTCAGAATTCATGACTTCTTGCCACTTCCTGGAGTCTATACTATTAATAGCCTCCTCGTAGGTCTGAGGATCAATATCCTCAACATCCTCTCCTCTAATATGTCCCACATATCTCTTAGGAGGATGAGATACTCTATCAGACCTATGTAAAGTTGAAACTTGTGTATTAGGTACCTAAACAGACTCAGGTTGTAGAGTGGTGATACCACCACCTAGAAGACTGTGTCTAGGTAGTACCACCTTCTAGACTAGCGATACCATAGCCTGACATAGTCTCGGAGATTGTGCCACGACGGTTTCACTTGTTTAGTCATTGTTTGTGCCTTTCTCTTGGCCCAACATAGCCTAAACTTGGGCCCAACTATCCCCTAATTATGTTGGCCCAATTATAATCCTAGTTATATACTAACTATGAATTTTAAGATATTTACTAAGCTAAATAAATTCTGTAAGTCTAGGTTTCTTCCGGCGAGCTTCCGGTGAACTTCCGATGATCTCTCGGTAATGTTCCAGCTAGCTCCCGACAAGCTCCTAGACTTCCCGATGATCTTATTAGAGAGTTTCGATAAGCTTCTTTTGTAAGCTCCTGGACTTCTCGGTCAATTCCGGCAGAACTTTCGACGAACGTCTAGACTTCCGATGAACTCTCGAACTCCCAACGAAATCATGTTCTTGACTCCGGGACTTCATTTTGCTTTATGCCATGATATTGTAGTTAATCCTGTATACATAAAACATACTTTGATCTAAACAATTATTACTAAGCATGAATCATGTTGTCCGGCATGTCATTGGTCCATCAACGATTTGTCCGATTCTTCGGCGCATCGTCCTCTCTTGCGGCCTATTTTCTAATCAGCTAGTTGACCTCTGCAACTCCGATATCCTTAGTACAATATATGGTCTTCTTGGCCTAATTCCCGAAACCATGGCCCGAAGCCTTCTGTCGATACGTCGACCGATCCTCCGACGCGACGTCCAATCTTCTGACGTGTTCAACTCCGGCCCAACATGATTCTTCCTGCTTTAATTATCTCTCCCTGATTGAAGCTTCCTGTGTCACTCAAAACGCATATTAAATCATAAATACTATGAATTGATTTCATCATTAAAATTCGAGATTCAACATTTATCGTACGCAGATTTTTGACTCAATGTAATTTTACCGCTGCACTAATTCACCCCCCCCCTCTTAGTGCCGACTCGATCCTAACACATTGAGATCTTGGAAGCTTGCATTATTTACCAGAGAACCTGCTCTCGTTGCTGCCTTTACTACTTCAAAGGTAAGTGCCACATCTCTTGTCGAGGGTCTCCTCCTCCTCCCAAGCGGGGGCAAGGCAGTTGACGACTGACGATCGATGACCTATGTTCGTGCGCAAGGCGGCAACTTCCCTTCAGTGTAGCATCCCTCTCTCTTCTCTTTTCCTGGTGGTGCTACATCTCTCTTTCTTCATCTCTTTCCTATAAACGATGCTCCCAAAGGAAGCATAGGTGCTACAGCACCCTCCTCATCATGGTAGAATTGCCCGGGAGATGACGATCTACCACCTTCAACGACGTTGATAAGATCAACGCTTTCCTCTTCAGCGAATAATGACTGTCTTCTCCTGCTGTCGCTCTATGCCAGTGTCTGCTCATTGCATCATCCACTCATTGTAGCCCTGAAGTGCCCTTTGTCAACAACATAGGATATCATATATTGTGAACCTTCTCGTTACGGTGCCTCTAGTACTATGCTCACCAACATTGCTCTCCCTTCTTCCTCATCGACTACCATTGCCTGATCTGTAGTAAGCGGCTAATTGCCACTCCTCATCACCGATGAAGAGCTCTTCGCCAATAGATCTTGGTTGAGATTTATTGTTGCTTCTCTTCCTCGGACGGCTACGATCCTCTAGTTGCAGGCCGTTCTCAGCTCGTCCTCATCGCTCTACTGCTCTCCAGAGATAGCCAACCATGCAAAGCAAGCCCGATTGTGGTGGCGCTCCAAGAGGCGGTTGAGACCCAATCGCTCCAGAAATAAAGTTGCTTCAGCTTCTTCTTTCACTAGTAGAATTGCTCCTCTAGGTCGTGTTAGGATCGAGTCGGCACTAAGAGGGGGTGGGGGGGTGGTGAATTAGTGCTAATGATAAAAATTACGTCAAATCAAAAATTTCTTTTCAATTTAAACCTATATCGGAAATGCATTAATCATAAAGAAGGTGTGAAGGGGAGTAAGCAGCCAAGTCAATAAGCAATACGAAGAAAAAACAGAATAGGAATGACAAAGTAGAGATCATATCAGATTTATAGTGGTTCGGTCGTCGTGACCTATCATTCTCCAGTCTGGTATCAAAGAGTGGAGCACTCATACAGGACATCCTTGGTGTCTCAAGTCTAAGGACCAGATACACAACTAGGACTACGGAATCGCTGTCTGACAATAAGGCATCATCAACCATCCAGCATTCCGTAAGCGGATCAATCAGTGAACTCATTCTCCAATGAGCACCTATACTGTATCCCTAGTGTCCCTACACGAGCAGCTATGAGACCAGCTGCATCAATCATATGGACGGGTATACAGCACACCAGTCTATCCGGCTATCACGATGTCCCTCTCGAGTAAACTATGACCGGGATTATTTAGGATATGTGTTTAAAGGTGAATCGATCTCATTATCGTGATCTCATCACGATCCGATTCCCATTGCACAAATCCAAGGACATCACAATATATGTATGCATTTATGCAATAGTTATAAAGTGATATACGCCAAAATATAATAAGCAAAAAGATTCTGTATCAAGTCACACGTGCCATCACTCACGTGATTGGCTTGCTGGGCACCTATGACTAGCAGATGGATGGCTGTGGAAGGGCATCGAGATGCCAAGAACGCTGCTCTGATACCAGGTGTTAGAACCCTTGCAGATTCTAAACTTGGGGTTGATCTCTTTAGGGGATCGGCCTCCTTGGAACTCTATAGGGGTTCCTCCCTCCAAATTGCTGCTCAAAGGCTGCAAAAAAGATTCATCTATTGCTTAAGAAAAGAGAAGGAATACATGGCTATTTATAGGGCTTCTAAACCCTAACCCCTAATAGGACTCCTACTTAAGACTCTTACTTCTAACCAACTCCTAATAGGACTCCTACTCAAGACTCCTATTCCCTTACAACTCCTAATTCTTCTCTAAGAAAAAACCTCCTATATGAATGCCCCTCTCAATTAGGACTCTCCTAGCTAGAGTCCTAACAGAATGTCCCTCTCAATTAGGACTCTCCTAACTAGAGTCCTAATAGTTTTACATGAATGTCCCTCTCAATTAGGACTCTCCAAGCTAGAGTCCTAACAGTGTACACATACCCTGAATTCAACTTGCTATCATCGACATCAGACTGAAAACTTGAGTCTGTGTAGCCTTCAACCTTAAGGCTACTACCTCCATATACTAGTAAAAGATCCTTAGTCCTTCTCAAGTACTTAAGGATACACTTTACTGCTTTCCAGTGCTCCAAGCCTGGATCCGCCTAATACCTGCTCATGACACTCAGAGCATGCGCTATATCAGGCCTAGTACATAGCATGACATACATGATAGACCCTATTGCTGAGGCATAAGGTATCATATCCATGTTCACCCTTTCTTCTAGAGTCTTTGAGGACATACTCGTAGAAAGCGATATCCCATGTCTCATCGGTATGAGACCTCTCTTGGAATTTTCTATGCCAAACCATTTGACAATAGTTTCTATGTACCTGGACTGGGACAAGCCAAGCATCCTCTTGGATCTATCTCTATAGATTCTAATCCCCAAGATATAGGATGCTTCCCCTAAGTCCTTCATGGAGAAGTGTCTAGATAATCAAGCCATTACCGTGGATAGCATTCCTACGTCATTCCTAATGATCAGGATGTCATTCACATATAACACCAAAAAGGTGATAACGCTCCCACTTACCTTCCTGTACAGACAAGGCTCATCTTCGTTCTTAACGAAGTCATAAGATCTGATTGCCTCATCAAATCTTATGTTTCAACTTCGGGAAGCTTGCTTTAGTCCATAAATGGATCTAAGCAACCTATACACCTTATTTGGGCAGTTCTTGGACACGAATCCCTCAGGTTGCATCATATGCAACTCCTCCTCGAGGTTCCCATTGAGGAATGCGGTTTTCACATCCATCTGCCAGATCTCATAATCATAGTATGCTGCAATAGCCAATAGAATTCTGATGGATTTTAGCATTGCTACGGGTGAGAAGGTTTCGTCGTAGTCAACACCTTGCCTTTGACGATACCCTTAGCCACTAGCCTTGCTTTATAGGTCTCTACCTTTCTATCTACTCCGATCTTTTTCTTAAAGATCCACTTGCAACCGATGGGTACAATACCTTCGGGCGCATCAACTAGGTTCCAAACCTTATTGGAGTACATAGAATCCATCTCAGAATTCATGACTTCTTGCCACTTCCTGGAGTCTATACTCATAATAGCCTCCTCGTAGGTCTGAGGATCAATATCCTCAACATCCTCTCCTCTAATATGTCCCACATATCTCTTAGGAGGATGAGATACTCTATCAGACCTATGTAAAGTTGAAACTTGTGTATTAGGTACCTAAACAGACTCAGGTTGTAGAGTGGTGCTTGAGCTTGGTTCTCCAACCTCGCTCAACTCTATCATTCTCCCACTGTCTCCGCCAAGAATATGTTCCTTCTCAAGGAACACTGCTCTCTTAGCTACAAAGACCTTTTGGTCCTCGAGATGATAGAAATAATACCCACAAGTTTCCTTGGGTATCCCACAAATTTGCATCACTCTGTCCTTGATTCTAACTTATCGGGGTTGTGTCTTTTAACATGGGCAGGGTAGCCCCAAATCTTAACAACCTTAAGATCATGCTTCTTCCCTTTCCATATCTCATATGGTGTAGACACTACCGACTTAGTTGGAACTCTGTTCAGAAGGTAAGCTGCGGTCTCTAGGGCATATCCCTAGAATAAGATGGGTAGGTCGGCGAAACTTATCATGGATCGTACCATGTCTAATAACGTACGATTCCTCCTTTCAGAGACATTATTGAGCTGAGGTATATAAGGAGGTGTCCATTGGGATAATATCCCATGGTCCTTGAGGAACTGAGTAAACTCTGTACTTAAGTACTCATCTCCTCGATCTGATCGAAGAGTTTTGATACTCTTTCTAGTCTGGTTCTCCACCTCATTCTTATACTCTCTGAATTTCTCAAAGGCCTCGGACTTGTACTTCATTAAGTACACATATCCATACCTTGAGAAATCATCAGTAAATGTAATGAAGAGTAACCACCACCAATGACATGAGTTGACATGGGTCCACATACATCACTATGTATGAGTTCCAACAGCTCAGTGGCTCCCTCTCCAGTTCCACTAAATGGAGAGTTGATTAGTTTTCCACGAATGCAAGGCTCACAAGTTGCATATGACACATAGTCGAATGGATCTAGATATCCATCATTTAGCAACTTTTGAATCCTTCTTTCATGGATGTGACCTAGCCTACAATGCTACAGGTATGCACTGTTCATCTCATCTCGTTTCCTTTTGGACACTTACATTCATGATATGTGGAGTAGTGTCTTGCATAAACAAACCTTTATGCAATATTCCTCTCGCCAATCTCCCCTCGGCTTTGCTAGAATTTACAATAAATTGTAGATGTGATAAGCAATATTGGTATCCAATACTAATGCACTATCACAAAAATCTGACAATTGGAGATTGATAATGAATATACCTTAAGCTTCTCCAAGCTTCTATTTCACCCTTTCTGCAAGGTACTCTTTGAAGTTCCTCTTCCAGTGCCCATCTTTACCATAGTGGAAGCACTAACCTTTGTCCTTTGCTGGGTCTTTCTTAGCAACCTTTGCTTTACCTGGTCTGCCCTTGCCCTTTCCCTTCGTAAGCGAATCAATCAGTGAATATGTTCCTTCTTATGGAACACTGCTCTCTTAGCTACAAAGACCTTTTGGTCCTCGAGATGATAGAAATAATATCCACAAGTTTCCTTGGGTATCCCACAAATTTGCATCACTCTGTCCTTGATTCTAACTTATCGGGGTTGTGTCTTTTAACATGGGCAGGGCAGCCCCAAATCTTAACAACCTTAAGATCAGGTTTCTTCTCTTTCCATATCTCATATGGTGTAGACACTACCGACTTAGTTGGAACTCTGTTCAGAAGGTAAGCTGCGGTCTCTAGGGCATATCCCTAGAATAAGATGGGTAGGTCAGCGAAACTTATCATGGATCGTACCATGTCTAATAACGTACGATTCCTCCTTTCAGAGACATTATTGAGCTGAGGTATATAAGGAGGTGTCCATTGGGATAATATCTCATGGTCCTTGAGGAACTGAGTAAACTCTGTACTTAAGTACTCATCTCCTCGATCTGATCGAAGAGTTTTGATACTCTTTCCAGTCTGGTTCTCCACCTCATTCTTATACTCTCTGAATTTCTCAAAGGCCTCGGACTTGTACTTCATTAAGTACACATATCCATACCTTGAGAAATCATCAGTAAATGTAATGAAGTAAGAGTAACCACCACCAATGACATGAGTTGACATGGGTCCACATACATCACTATGTATGAGTTCCAACAGCTCAGTGGCTCCCTCTCCAGTTCCACTAAATGGAGAGTTGATTAGTTTTCCACGAATGCAAGGCTCACAAGTTGCATATGACACATAGTCGAATGGATCTAGATATCCATCATTTAGCAACTTTTGAATCCTTCTTTCATGGATGTGACCTAGCCTACAATGCCACAGGTATGCACTGTTCATCTCATCTCGTTTCCTTTTGGACACTTACATTCATGATATGTGGAGTAGTGTCTTGCATAAACAAACCTTTATGCAATATTCCTCTCGCCAATCTCCCCTTGGCTTTGCTAGAATTTACAATAAATTGTAGATGTGATAAGCAATATTGGTATCCAATACTAATGCACTATCACAAAAATCTGACAATTGGAGATTGATCATGAATGTACCTTAAGCTTCTCCAAGCTTCTATTTCACCCTTTCTGCAAGGTACTCTTTGCAGTTCCACTTCCAGTGCCCATCTTTACTACAGTGGAAGCACTGACCTTTGTCCTTTGCTGGGTCTTTCTTAGCAACCTTTGCTTTACCTGGTCTACCCTTGCCCTTTCCCTTCATAAGCGAATCAATCAGTGAACTCATTCTCCAGCTGCATCCCTAGTGTCCCTACACAAGTAGCTATGAGACCAGCTGCATCTATCATATGGACGAGTATACAGCATACCAGTCTGTCTGGTTATCATGATGTCCCTCTCGAGTAACCTATGACCGGGATTATTTAGGATATGTGTTTAAAGGTGAATCGATCTCATTATCATGATCTCATCACGATCCGATTCTCATTGCACAAATCCAAGGACATCACAATATATATATGCATTTATGTAATAGTTATAAAGTGATATATGCCAAAATATAATAAACAAAAAGATTTTGTATCAAGTCACACATGCCATCACTCACGTGATTGGCTTGTTGGGCACCTATGACTAGTAGTACCACTGCCCAGTTTGGTGATACCACCACCTAGAAGACTGTGTCTAGGTAGTACCACCTTCTAGACTAGCGATACCACAGCCTGACATAGTCTCGGAGATTGTGCCACGACGGTTTCACTTGTTTAGTCATTGTTTGTGCCTTTCTCTTGGCCCAACATAGCCTAAACTTGGGCCCAACTATCCCCTAATTATGTTGGCCCAATTATAATCCTAGTTATATACTAACTATGAATTTTAAGATATTTACTAAGCTAAATAAAGTCTGTAAGTCTAGGTTTCTTCCGGCGAGCTTCCGGTGAACTTCCGATGATCTCTCGGTAATGTTCCAGCTAGCTCCCGACAAGCTCCTAGACTTCCCGATGATCTTATTAGAGAGTTTCGATAAGCTTCTTTTGTAAGCTCCTGGACTTCTCGGTCAATTCCGGCAGAACTTTCGACGAACGTCTAGACTTCCGATGAACTCTCGAACTCCCAACGAAATCATGTTCTTGACTCCGGGACTTCATTTTGCTTTATGCCATGATATTGTAGTTAATCCTGTATACATAAAACATACTTTGATCTAAACAATTATTACTAAGCATGAATCATGTTGTCCGGCATGTCATTGGTCCATCAATGATTTGTCCGATTCTTCGGCGCATCGTCCTCTCTTGCGGCCTATTTTCTAATCAGCTAGTTGACCTCTGCAACTCCGATATCCTTAGTACAATATATGGTCTTCTTGGCCTAATTCCCGAAACCATGGCCCGAAGCCTTCTGTCGATACGTCGACCGATCCTCCGACGCGACGTCCAATCTTCTGACGTGTTCAACTCCGGCCCAACATGATTCTTCCTGCTTTAATTATCTCTCCCTGATTGAAGCTTCCTGTGTCACTCAAAATGCATATTAAATCATAAATACTATGAATTGATTTCATCATTAAAATTCGAGATTCAACATTTATCGTACGCAGATTTTTGACTCAATGTAATTTTACCGCTGCACTAATTCACCCCCCCCCCTCTTAGTGCCGACTCGATCCTAACACATTGAGATCTTGGAAGCTTGCATTATTTACCAGAGAACCTGCTCTCGTTGCTGCCTTTACTACTTCAAAGGTAAGTGCCACATCTCTTGTCGAGGGTCTCCTCCTCCTCCCAAGCGGGGGCAAGGCAGTTGACGATTGACGATCGATGACCTATGTTCGTGCGCAAGGCGGCAACTTCCCTTCAGTGTAGCATCCCTCTCTCTTCTCTTTTCCTGGTGGTGCTACATCCCTCTTTCTTCATCTCTTTCCTATAAACGATGCTCCCAAAGGAAGCATAGGTGCTACAGCACCCTCCTCATCATGGTAGAATTGCCCGGGAGATGACGATCTACCACCTTCAACGACGTTGATAAGATCAACGCTTTCCTCTTCAGCGAATAATGACTGTCTTCTCCTGCTGTCGCTCTATGCCAGTGTCTGCTCATTGCATCATCCACTCATTGTAGCCCTGAAGTGCCCTTTGTCAACAACATAGGATATCATATATTGTGATCCTTCTCGTTACGGTGCCTCTAGTACTATGCTCACCAACATTGCTCTCCCTTCTTCCTCATCGACTACCATTGCCTGATCTGTAGTAAGCGGCTAATTGCCACTCCTCATCACCGATGAAGAGCTCTTCGCCAATAGATCTTGGTTGAGATTTATTGTTGCTTCTCTTCCTCGGACGGCTACGATCCTCTAGTTGTAGGCCGTTCTCAGCTCGTCCTCATCGCTCTACTGCTCTCCAGAGATAGCCAACCATGCAAAGCAAGCCCGATTGTGGTGGCGCTCCAAGAGGCGGTTGAGACCCAATCGCTCCAGAAATAAAGTTGCTTCAGCTTCTTCTTTCACTAGTAGAATTGCTCCTCTAGGTCGTGTTAGGATCGAGTCGGCACTAAGAGGGGGTGGGGGGGTGGTGAATTAGTGCTAATGATAAAAATTACGTCAAATCAAAAATTTCTTTTCAATTTAAACCTATATCGGAAATGCATTAATCATAAAGAAGGTGTGAAGGGGAGTAAGCAGCCAAGTCAATAAGCAATACGAAGAAAAAACAGAATAGGAATGACAAAGTAGAGATTATATCAGATTTATAGTGGTTCGGTCGTCGTGACCTATCATTCTCCAGTCTGGTATCAAAGAGTGGAGCACTCATACAGGACATCCTTGGTGTCTCAAGTCTAAGGACCAGATACACAACTAGGACTACGGAATCGCTGTCTGACAATAAGGCATCATCAACCATCCAGCATTCCGTAAGCGGATCAATCAGTGAACTCATTCTCCAATGAGCACCTATACTGTATCCCTAGTGTCCCTACACGAGCAGCTATGAGACCAGCTGCATCAATCATATGGACGGGTATACAGCACACCAGTCTATCTGGCTATCACGATGTCCCTCTCGAGTAAACTATGACCGGGATTATTTAGGATATGTGTTTAAAGGTGAATCGATCTCATTATCGTGATCTCATCACGATCCGATTCCCATTGCACAAATCCAAGGACATCACAATATATGTATGCATTTATGCAATAGTTATAAAGTGATATACGCCAAAATATAATAAGCAAAAAGATTCTGTATCAAGTCACACGTGCCATCACTCACGTGATTGGCTTGCTGGGCACCTATGACTAGCAGATGGATGGCTGTGGAAGGGCATCGAGATGCCAAGAACGCTGCTCTGATACCAGGTGTTAGAACCCTTGCAGATTCTAAACTTGGGGTTGATCTCTTTAGGGGATCGGCCTCCTTGGAACTCTATAGGGGTTCCTCCCTCCAAATTGCTGCTCAAAGGCTGCAAAAAAGATTCATCTATTGCTTAAGAAAAGAGAAGGAATACGTGGCTATTTATAGGGCTTCTAAACCCTAACCCCTAATAGGACTCCTACTTAAGACTCTTACTTCTAACCAACTCCTAATAGGACTCCTACTCAAGACTCCTATTCCCTTACAACTCCTAATTCTTCTCTAAGAAAAAACCTCCTATATGAATGCCCCTCTCAATTAGGACTCTCCTAGCTAGAGTCCTAACAGAATGTCCCTCTCAATTAGGACTCTCCTAACTAGAGTCCTAATAGTTTTACATGAATGTCCCTCTCAATTAGGACTCTCCAAGCTAGAGTCCTAACAGTGTACACATACCCTGAATTCAACTTGCTATCATCGACATCAGACTGAAAACTTGAGTCTGTGTAGCCTTCAACCTTAAGGCTACTACCTCCATATACTAGTAAAAGATCCTTAGTCCTTCTCAAGTACTTAAGGATACACTTTACTGCTTTCCAGTGCTCCAAGCCTGGATCCGCCTAATACCTGCTCATGACACTCAGAGCATGCGCTATATCAGGCCTAGTACATAGCATGACAAACATGATAGACCCTATTGCTGAGGCATAAGGTATCATATCCATGTTCACCCTTTCTTCTAGAGTCTTTGAGGACATACTCGTAGAAAGCGATATCCCATGTCTCATCGGTATGAGACCTCTCTTGGAATTTTCTATGCCAAACCATTTGACAATAGTTTCTATGTACCTGGACTGGGACAAGCCAAGCATCCTCTTGGATCTATCTCTATAGATTCTAATCCCCAAGATATAGGATGCTTCCCCTAAGTCCTTCATGGAGAAGTGTCTAGATAATCAAGCCTTTACCGTGGATAGCATTCCTACGTCATTCCTAATGATCAGGATGTCATCCACATATAACACCAAAAAGGTGATAACGCTCCCACTTACCTTCCTGTACAGACAAGGCTCATCTTCGTTCTTAACGAAGTCATAAGATCTGATTGCCTCATCAAATCTTATGTTTCAACTTCGGGAAGCTTGCTTTAGTCCATAAATGGATCTAAGCAACCTATACACCTTATTTGGGCAGTTCTTGGACACGAATCCCTCAGGTTGCATCATATGCAACTCCTCCTCGAGGTTCCCATTGAGGAATGCGGTTTTCACATCCATCTGCCAGATCTCATAATCATAGTATGCTGCAATAGCCAATAGAATTCTGATGGATTTTAGCATTGCTACGGGTGAGAAGGTTTCGTCGTAGTCAACACCTTGCCTTTGACGATACCCTTAGCCACTAGCCTTGCTTTATAGGTCTCTACCTTTCTATCTACTCCGATCTTTTTCTTAAAGATCCACTTGCAACCGATGGGTACAATACCTTCGGGCGCATCAACTAGGTTCCAAACCTTATTGGAGTACATAGAATCCATCTCAGAATTCATGACTTCTTGCCACTTCCTGGAGTCTATACTCATAATAGCCTCCTCGTAGGTCTGAGGATCAATATCCTCAACATCCTCTCCTCTAATATGTCCCACATATCTCTTAGGAGGATGAGATACTCTATCAGACCTATGTAAAGTTGAAACTTGTGTATTAGGTACCTAAACAGACTCAGGTTGTAGAGTGGTGCTTGAGCTTGGTTCTCCAACCTCGCTCAACTCTATCATTCTCCCACTGTCTCCGCCAAGAATATGTTCCTTCTCAAGGAACACTGCTCTCTTAGCTACAAAGACCTTTTGGTCCTCGAGATGATAGAAATAATACCCACAAGTTTCCTTGGGTATCCCACAAATTTGCATCACTCTGTCCTTGATTCTAACTTATCGGGGTTGTGTCTTTTAACATGGGCAGGGTAGCCCCAAATCTTAACAACCTTAAGATCATGCTTCTTCCCTTTCCATATCTCATATGGTGTAGACACTACCGACTTAGTTGGAACTCTGTTCAGAAGGTAAGCTGCGGTCTCTAGGGCATATCCCTAGAATAAGATGGGTAGGTCGGCGAAACTTATCATGGATCGTACCATGTCTAATAACGTACGATTCCTCCTTTCAGAGACATTATTGAGCTGAGGTATATAAGGAGGTGTCCATTGGGATAATATCCCATGGTCCTTGAGGAACTGAGTAAACTCTGTACTTAAGTACTCATCTCCTCGATCTGATCGAAGAGTTTTGATACTCTTTCTAGTCTGGTTCTCCACCTCATTCTTATACTCTCTGAATTTCTCAAAGGCCTCGGACTTGTACTTCATTAAGTACACATATCCATACCTTGAGAAATCATCAGTAAATGTAATGAAGAGTAACCACCACCAATGACATGAGTTGACATGGGTCCACATACATCACTATGTATGAGTTCCAACAGCTCAGTGGCTCCCTCTCCAGTTCCACTAAATGGAGAGTTGATTAGTTTTCCACGAATGCAAGGCTCACAAGTTGCATATGACACATAGTCGAATGGATCTAGATATCCATCATTTAGCAACTTTTGAATCCTTCTTTCATGGATGTGACCTAGCCTACAATGCTACAGGTATGCACTGTTCATCTCATCTCGTTTCCTTTTGGACACTTACATTCATGATATGTGGAGTAGTGTCTTGCATAAACAAACCTTTATGCAATATTCCTCTCGCCAATCTCCCCTCGGCTTTGCTAGAATTTACAATAAATTGTAGATGTGATAAGCAATATTGGTATCCAATACTAATGCACTATCACAAAAATCTGACAATTGGAGATTGATAATGAATATACCTTAAGCTTCTCCAAGCTTCTATTTCACCCTTTCTGCAAGGTACTCTTTGAAGTTCCTCTTCCAGTGCCCATCTTTACCATAGTGGAAGCACTAACCTTTGTCCTTTGCTGGGTCTTTCTTAGCAACCTTTGCTTTACCTGGTCTGCCCTTGCCCTTTCCCTTCGTAAGCGAATCAATCAGTGAATATGTTCCTTCTTATGGAACACTGCTCTCTTAGCTACAAAGACCTTTTGGTCCTCGAGATGATAGAAATAATATCCACAAGTTTCCTTGGGTATCCCACAAATTTGCATCACTCTGTCCTTGATTCTAACTTATCGGGGTTGTGTCTTTTAACATGGGCAGGGCAGCCCCAAATCTTAACAACCTTAAGATCAGGTTTCTTCTCTTTCCATATCTCATATGGTGTAGACACTACCGACTTAGTTGGAACTCTGTTCAGAAGGTAAGCTGCGGTCTCTAGGGCATATCCCTAGAATAAGATGGGTAGGTCAGCGAAACTTATCATGGATCGTACCATGTCTAATAACGTACGATTCCTCCTTTCAGAGACATTATTGAGCTGAGGTATATAAGGAGGTGTCCATTGGGATAATATCTCATGGTCCTTGAGGAACTGAGTAAACTCTGTACTTAAGTACTCATCTCCTCGATCTGATCGAAGAGTTTTGATACTCTTTCCAGTCTGGTTCTCCACCTCATTCTTATACTCTCTGAATTTCTCAAAGGCCTCGGACTTGTACTTCATTAAGTACACATATCCATACCTTGAGAAATCATCAGTAAATGTAATGAAGTAAGAGTAACCACCACCAATGACATGAGTTGACATGGGTCCACATACATCACTATGTATGAGTTCCAACAGCTCAGTGGCTCCCTCTCCAGTTCCACTAAATGGAGAGTTGATTAGTTTTCCACGAATGCAAGGCTCACAAGTTGCATATGACACATAGTCGAATGGATCTAGATATCCATCATTTAGCAACTTTTGAATCCTTCTTTCATGGATGTGACCTAGCCTACAATGCCACAGGTATGCACTGTTCATCTCATCTCGTTTCCTTTTGGACACTTACATTCATGATATGTGGAGTAGTGTCTTGCATAAACAAACCTTTATGCAATATTCCTCTCGCCAATCTCCCCTTGGCTTTGCTAGAATTTACAATAAATTGTAGATGTGATAAGCAATATTGGTATCCAATACTAATGCACTATCACAAAAATCTGACAATTGGAGATTGATCATGAATGTACCTTAAGCTTCTCCAAGCTTCTATTTCACCCTTTCTGCAAGGTACTCTTTGCAGTTCCACTTCCAGTGCCCATCTTTACTACAGTGGAAGCACTGACCTTTGTCCTTTGCTGGGTCTTTCTTAGCAACCTTTGCTTTACCTGGTCTACCCTTGCCCTTTCCCTTCATAAGCGAATCAATCAGTGAACTCATTCTCCAGCTGCATCCCTAGTGTCCCTACACAAGTAGCTATGAGACCAGCTGCATCTATCATATGGACGAGTATACAGCATACCAGTCTGTCTGGTTATCATGATGTCCCTCTCGAGTAACCTATGACCGGGATTATTTAGGATATGTGTTTAAAGGTGAATCGATCTCATTATCATGATCTCATCACGATCCGATTCTCATTGCACAAATCCAAGGACATCACAATATATATATGCATTTATGTAATAGTTATAAAGTGATATATGCCAAAATATAATAAACAAAAAGATTTTGTATCAAGTCACACATGCCATCACTCACGTGATTGGCTTGTTGGGCACCTATGACTAGTAGTACCACTGCCCAGTTTGGTGATACCACCACCTAGAAGACTGTGTCTAGGTAGTACCACCTTCTAGACTAGCGATACCACAGCCTGACATAGTCTCGGAGATTGTGCCACGACGGTTTCACTTGTTTAGTCATTGTTTGTGCCTTTCTCTTGGCCCAACATAGCCTAAACTTGGGCCCAACTATCCCCTAATTATGTTGGCCCAATTATAATCCTAGTTATATACTAACTATGAATTTTAAGATATTTACTAAGCTAAATAAAGTCTGTAAGTCTAGGTTTCTTCCGGCGAGCTTCCGGTGAACTTCCGATGATCTCTCGGTAATGTTCCAGCTAGCTCCCGACAAGCTCCTAGACTTCCCGATGATCTTATTAGAGAGTTTCGATAAGCTTCTTTTGTAAGCTCCTGGACTTCTCGGTCAATTCCGGCAGAACTTTCGACGAACGTCTAGACTTCCGATGAACTCTCGAACTCCCAACGAAATCATGTTCTTGACTCCGGGACTTCATTTTGCTTTATGCCATGATATTGTAGTTAATCCTGTATACATAAAACATACTTTGATCTAAACAATTATTACTAAGCATGAATCATGTTGTCCGGCATGTCATTGGTCCATCAATGATTTGTCCGATTCTTCGGCGCATCGTCCTCTCTTGCGGCCTATTTTCTAATCAGCTAGTTGACCTCTGCAACTCCGATATCCTTAGTACAATATATGGTCTTCTTGGCCTAATTCCCGAAACCATGGCCCGAAGCCTTCTGTCGATACGTCGACCGATCCTCCGACGCGACGTCCAATCTTCTGACGTGTTCAACTCCGGCCCAACATGATTCTTCCTGCTTTAATTATCTCTCCCTGATTGAAGCTTCCTGTGTCACTCAAAATGCATATTAAATCATAAATACTATGAATTGATTTCATCATTAAAATTCGAGATTCAACATTTATCGTACGCAGATTTTTGACTCAATGTAATTTTACCGCTGCACTAATTCACCCCCCCCCCTCTTAGTGCCGACTCGATCCTAACACATTGAGATCTTGGAAGCTTGCATTATTTACCAGAGAACCTGCTCTCGTTGCTGCCTTTACTACTTCAAAGGTAAGTGCCACATCTCTTGTCGAGGGTCTCCTCCTCCTCCCAAGCGGGGGCAAGGCAGTTGACGATTGACGATCGATGACCTATGTTCGTGCGCAAGGCGGCAACTTCCCTTCAGTGTAGCATCCCTCTCTCTTCTCTTTTCCTGGTGGTGCTACATCCCTCTTTCTTCATCTCTTTCCTATAAACGATGCTCCCAAAGGAAGCATAGGTGCTACAGCACCCTCCTCATCATGGTAGAATTGCCCGGGAGATGACGATCTACCACCTTCAACGACGTTGATAAGATCAACGCTTTCCTCTTCAGCGAATAATGACTGTCTTCTCCTGCTGTCGCTCTATGCCAGTGTCTGCTCATTGCATCATCCACTCATTGTAGCCCTGAAGTGCCCTTTGTCAACAACATAGGATATCATATATTGTGATCCTTCTCGTTACGGTGCCTCTAGTACTATGCTCACCAACATTGCTCTCCCTTCTTCCTCATCGACTACCATTGCCTGATCTGTAGTAAGCGGCTAATTGCCACTCCTCATCACCGATGAAGAGCTCTTCGCCAATAGATCTTGGTTGAGATTTATTGTTGCTTCTCTTCCTCGGACGGCTACGATCCTCTAGTTGTAGGCCGTTCTCAGCTCGTCCTCATCGCTCTACTGCTCTCCAGAGATAGCCAACCATGCAAAGCAAGCCCGATTGTGGTGGCGCTCCAAGAGGCGGTTGAGACCCAATCGCTCCAGAAATAAAGTTGCTTCAGCTTCTTCTTTCACTAGTAGAATTGCTCCTCTAGGTCGTGTTAGGATCGAGTCGGCACTAAGAGGGGGTGGGGGGGTGGTGAATTAGTGCTAATGATAAAAATTACGTCAAATCAAAAATTTCTTTTCAATTTAAACCTATATCGGAAATGCATTAATCATAAAGAAGGTGTGAAGGGGAGTAAGCAGCCAAGTCAATAAGCAATACGAAGAAAAAACAGAATAGGAATGACAAAGTAGAGATTATATCAGATTTATAGTGGTTCGGTCGTCGTGACCTATCATTCTCCAGTCTGGTATCAAAGAGTGGAGCACTCATACAGGACATCCTTGGTGTCTCAAGTCTAAGGACCAGATACACAACTAGGACTACGGAATCGCTGTCTGACAATAAGGCATCATCAACCATCCAGCATTCCGTAAGCGGATCAATCAGTGAACTCATTCTCCAATGAGCACCTATACTGTATCCCTAGTGTCCCTACACGAGCAGCTATGAGACCAGCTGCATCAATCATATGGACGGGTATACAGCACACCAGTCTATCTGGCTATCACGATGTCCCTCTCGAGTAAACTATGACCGGGATTATTTAGGATATGTGTTTAAAGGTGAATCGATCTCATTATCGTGATCTCATCACGATCCGATTCCCATTGCACAAATCCAAGGACATCACAATATATGTATGCATTTATGCAATAGTTATAAAGTGATATACGCCAAAATATAATAAGCAAAAAGATTCTGTATCAAGTCACACGTGCCATCACTCACGTGATTGGCTTGCTGGGCACCTATGACTAGCAGATGGATGGCTGTGGAAGGGCATCGAGATGCCAAGAACGCTGCTCTGATACCAGGTGTTAGAACCCTTGCAGATTCTAAACTTGGGGTTGATCTCTTTAGGGGATCGGCCTCCTTGGAACTCTATAGGGGTTCCTCCCTCCAAATTGCTGCTCAAAGGCTGCAAAAAAGATTCATCTATTGCTTAAGAAAAGAGAAGGAATACGTGGCTATTTATAGGGCTTCTAAACCCTAACCCCTAATAGGACTCCTACTTAAGACTCTTACTTCTAACCAACTCCTAATAGGACTCCTACTCAAGACTCCTATTCCCTTACAACTCCTAATTCTTCTCTAAGAAAAAACCTCCTATATGAATGCCCCTCTCAATTAGGACTCTCCTAGCTAGAGTCCTAACAGAATGTCCCTCTCAATTAGGACTCTCCTAACTAGAGTCCTAATAGTTTTACATGAATGTCCCTCTCAATTAGGACTCTCCAAGCTAGAGTCCTAACAGTGTACACATACCCTGAATTCAACTTGCTATCATCGACATCAGACTGAAAACTTGAGTCTGTGTAGCCTTCAACCTTAAGGCTACTACCTCCATATACTAGTAAAAGATCCTTAGTCCTTCTCAAGTACTTAAGGATACACTTTACTGCTTTCCAGTGCTCCAAGCCTGGATCCGCCTAATACCTGCTCATGACACTCAGAGCATGCGCTATATCAGGCCTAGTACATAGCATGACAAACATGATAGACCCTATTGCTGAGGCATAAGGTATCATATCCATGTTCACCCTTTCTTCTAGAGTCTTTGAGGACATACTCGTAGAAAGCGATATCCCATGTCTCATCGGTATGAGACCTCTCTTGGAATTTTCTATGCCAAACCATTTGACAATAGTTTCTATGTACCTGGACTGGGACAAGCCAAGCATCCTCTTGGATCTATCTCTATAGATTCTAATCCCCAAGATATAGGATGCTTCCCCTAAGTCCTTCATGGAGAAGTGTCTAGATAATCAAGCCTTTACCGTGGATAGCATTCCTACGTCATTCCTAATGATCAGGATGTCATCCACATATAACACCAAAAAGGTGATAACGCTCCCACTTACCTTCCTGTACAGACAAGGCTCATCTTCGTTCTTAACGAAGTCATAAGATCTGATTGCCTCATCAAATCTTATGTTTCAACTTCGGGAAGCTTGCTTTAGTCCATAAATGGATCTAAGCAACCTATACACCTTATTTGGGCAGTTCTTGGACACGAATCCCTCAGGTTGCATCATATGCAACTCCTCCTCGAGGTTCCCATTGAGGAATGCGGTTTTCACATCCATCTGCCAGATCTCATAATCATAGTATGCTGCAATAGCCAATAGAATTCTGATGGATTTTAGCATTGCTACGGGTGAGAAGGTTTCGTCGTAGTCAACACCTTGCCTTTGACGATACCCTTAGCCACTAGCCTTGCTTTATAGGTCTCTACCTTTCTATCTACTCCGATCTTTTTCTTAAAGATCCACTTGCAACCGATGGGTACAATACCTTCGGGCGCATCAACTAGGTTCCAAACCTTATTGGAGTACATAGAATCCATCTCAGAATTCATGACTTCTTGCCACTTCCTGGAGTCTATACTCATAATAGCCTCCTCGTAGGTCTGAGGATCAATATCCTCAACATCCTCTCCTCTAATATGTCCCACATATCTCTTAGGAGGATGAGATACACTATCAGACCTATGTAAAGTTGAAACTTATGTATTAGGTACCTAAACAGACTCAGGTTGTAGAGTGGTGCTTGAGCTTGGTTCTCCAACCTCGCTCAACTCTATCATTCTCCCACTGTCTCCGCCAAGAATATGTTCCTTCTCAAGGAACACTGCTCTCTTAGCTACAAAGACCTTTTGGTCCTCGAGATGATAGAAATAATACCCACAAGTTTCCTTGGGTATCCCACAAATTTGCATCACTCTGTCCTTGATTCTAACTTATCGGGGTTGTGTCTTTTAACATGGGCAGGGTAGCCCCAAATCTGAACAACCTTAAGATCATGCTTCTTCCCTTTCCATATCTCATATGGTGTAGACACTACCGACTTAGTTGGAACTCTGTTCAGAAGGTAAGCTGCGGTCTCTAGGGCATATCCCTAGAATAAGATGGGTAGGTCGGCGAAACTTATCATGGATCGTACCATGTCTAATAACGTACGATTCCTCCTTTCAGAGACATTATTGAGCTGAGGTATATAAGGAGGTGTCCATTGGGATAATATCCCATGGTCCTTGAGGAACTGAGTAAACTCTGTACTTAAGTACTCATCTCCTCGATCTGATCGAAGAGTTTTGATACTCTTTCTAGTCTGGTTCTCCACCTCATTCTTATACTCTCTGAATTTCTCAAAGGCCTCGGACTTGTACTTCATTAAGTACACATATCCATACCTTGAGAAATCATCAGTAAATGTAATGAAGAGTAACCACCACCAATGACATGAGTTGACATGGGTCCACATACATCACTATGTATGAGTTCCAACAGCTCAGTGGCTCCCTCTCCAGTTCCACTAAATGGAGAGTTGATTAGTTTTCCACGAATGCAAGGCTCACAAGTTGCATATGACACATAGTCGAATGGATCTAGATATCCATCATTTAGCAACTTTTGAATCCTTCTTTCATGGATGTGACCTAGCCTACAATGCTACAGGTATGCACTGTTCATCTCATCTCGTTTCCTTTTGGACACTTACATTCATGATATGTGGAGTAGTGTCTTGCATAAACAAACCTTTATGCAATATTCCTCTCGCCAATCTCCCCTCGGCTTTGCTAGAATTTACAATAAATTGTAGATGTGATAAGCAATATTGGTATCCAATACTAATGCACTATCACAAAAATCTGACAATTGGAGATTGATAATGAATATACCTTAAGCTTCTCCAAGCTTCTATTTCACCCTTTCTGCAAGGTACTCTTTGCAGTTCCTCTTCCAGTGCCCATCTTTACCACAGTGGAAGCACTAACCTTTGTCCTTTGCTGGGTCTTTCTTAGCAACCTTTGCTTTACCTGGTCTGCCCTTGCCCTTTCCCTTCGTAAGCGAATCAATCAGTGAATATGTTCCTTCTTAAGGAACACTGCTCTCTTAGCTACAAAGACCTTTTGGTCCTCGAGATGATAGAAATAATACCCACAAGTTTCCTTGGGTATCCCACAAATTTGCATCACTCTGTCCTTGATTCTAACTTATCGGGGTTGTGTCTTTTAACATAGGCAGGGCAGCCCCAAATCTTAACAACCTTAAGATCAGGTTTCTTCTCTTTCCATATCTCATATGGTGTAGACACTACCGACTTAGTTGGAACTCTGTTCAGAAGGTAAGCTGCGGTCTCTAGGGCATATCCCTAGAATAAGATGTGTAGGTCAGCGAAACTTATCATGGATCGTACCATGTCTAATAACGTACGATTCCTCCTTTCAGAGACATTATTGAGCTGAGGTATATAAGGAGGTGTCCATTGGGATAATATCCCATGGTCCTTGAGGAACTGAGTAAACTCTGTACTTAAGTACTCATCTCCTCGATCTGATCGAAGAGTTTTGATACTCTTTCCAGTCTGGTTCTCCACCTCATTCTTATACTCTCTGAATTTCTCAAAGGTCTCGGACTTGTACTTCATTAAGTACACATATCCATACCTTGAGAAATCATTAGTAAATGTAATGAAGTAAGAGTAACCACCACTAATGACATGAGTTGACATGGGTCCACATACATCACTATGTATGAGTTCCAACAGCTCAGTGGCTCCCTCTCCAGTTCCACTAAATGGAGAGTTGATTAGTTTTCCACGAATGCAAGGCTCACAAGTTGCATAAGACACATAGTCGAATGGATCTAGATATCCATCATTTAGCAACTTTTGAATCCTTCTTTCATGGATGTGACCTAGCCTACAATGCCACAGGTATGCACTGTTCATCTCATCTCGTTTCCTTTTGGACACTTACATTCATGATATGTGGAGTAGTGTCTTGCATAAACAAACCTTTATGCAATATTCCTCTCGCCAATCTCCCCTTGGCTTTGCTAGAATTTACAATAAATTGTAGATGTGATAAGCAATATTGGTGTCCAATACTAATGCACTATCACAAAAATCTGACAATTGGAGATTGATCATGAATGTACCTTAAGCTTCTCTAAGCTTCTATTTCACCCTTTCTGCAAGGTACTCTTTGCAGTTCCTCTTCCAGTGCCCATCTTTACCATAGTGGAAGCACTGACCTTTGTCCTTTGCTGGGTCTTTCTTAGCAACCTTTGCTTTACCTGGTCTGCCCTTGCCCTTTCCCTTCATAAGCGAATCAATTAGTGAACTCATTCTCCAATGAGCACCTATACTGTATCCCTAGTGTCCCTACACGAGTAGCTATGAGACCAGCTGCATCTATCATATGGACGAGTATACAGCATACCAGTCTGTCCGGTTATCATGATGTCCCTCTCGAGTAACCTATGACCGGGATTATTTAGGATATGTGTTTAAAGGTGAATCGATCTCATTATCATGATCTCATCACGATCCGATTCTCATTGCACAAATCCAAGGACATCACAATATATATATGCATTTATGCAATAGTTATAAAGTGATATATGCCAAAATATAATAAACAAAAAGATTTTGTATCAAGTCACACATGCCATCACTCACGTGATTGGCTTGTTGGGCACCTATGACTAGTAGTACCACTGCCCAGTTTGGTGATACCACCACCTAGAAGACTGTGTCTAGGTAGTACCACCTTCTAGACTAGCGATACCACAGCCTGACATAGTCTCGGAGATTGTGCCACGACGGTTTCACTTGTTTAGTCATTGTTTGTGCCTTTCTCTTGGCCTAACATAGCCTAAACTTGGGCCCAACTATCCCCTAATTATGTTGGCCCAATTATAATCCTAGTTATATACTAACTATGAATTTTAAGATATTTACTAAGCTAAATAAAGTCTGTAAGTCTAGGTTTCTTCCGGCGAGCTTTCGGTGAACTTCCGATGATCTCTCGGTAATGTTCTAACTAGCTCCCGACAAGCTCCTAGACTTCCCGATGATCTTATTAGAGAGTTTCGATAAGCTTCTTTTGTAAGCTCCTGGACTTCTCGGTCAATTCCGGCAGAACTTTCGACGAACGTCTAGACTTCCGATGAACTCTTGAACTCCCAACGAAATCATGTTCTTGACTCCGGGACTTCATTTTGCTTTATCCCATGATATTGTAGTTAATCCTGTATACATAAAACATACTTTGATCTAAACAATTATTACTAAGCATGAATCATGTTGTCCGGCATGTCATTGGTCCATCAACGATTTGTCCGATTCTTCGGCGCATCGTCCTCTCTTGCGGCCTATTTTCTAATCAGCTAGTTGACCTCTGCAACTCCGATATCCTTAGTACAATATATGGTCTTCTTGGCCTAATTCCCGAAACCATGGCCCGAAGCCTTCTGTCGATACGTCGACCGATCCTCCGACGCGACGTCCAATCTTCTGACGTGTTCAACTCCGGCCCAACATGATTCTTCCTGCTTTAATTATCTCTCCCTGATTGAAGCTTCCTGTGTCACTCAAAACGCATATTAAATCATAAATACTATGAATTGATTTCATCATTAAAATTCGAGATTCAACATTTATCGTACGCAGATTTTTGACTCAATGTAATTTTACCGCTGCACTAATTCACCCCCCCCCCTCTTAGTGCCGACTCGATCCTAACACATTGAGATCTTGGAAGCTTGCATTATTTACCAGAGAACCTGCTCTCGTTGCTGCCTTTACTACTTCAAAGGTAAGTGCCACATCTCTTGTCGAGGGTCTCCTCCTCCTCCCAAGCGGGGGCAAGGCAGTTGACGACTGACGATCGATGACCTATGTTCGTGCGCAAGGCGGCAACTTCCCTTCAGTGTAGCATCCCTCTCTCTTCTCTTTTCCTGGTGGTGCTACATCCCTCTTTCTTCATCTCTTTCCTATAAACGATGCTCCCAAAGGAAGCATAGGTGCTACAGCACCCTCCTCATCATGGTAGAATTGCCCGGGAGATGACGATCTACCACCTTCAACGACGTTGATAAGATCAACGCTTTCCTCTTCAGCGAATAATGACTGTCTTCTCCTGCTGTCGCTCTATGCCAGTGTCTGCTCATTGCATCATCCACTCATTGTAGCCCTGAAGTGCCCTTTGTCAACAACATAGGATATCATATATTGTGATCCTTCTCGTTACGGTGCCTCTAGTACTATGCTCACCAACATTGCTCTCCCTTCTTCCTCATCGACTACCATTGCCTGATCTGTAGTAAGCGGCTAATTGCCACTCCTCATCACCGATGAAGAGCTCTTCGCCAATAGATCTTGGTTGAGATTTATTGTTGCTTCTCTTCCTCGGACGGCTACGATCCTCTAGTTGCAGGCCGTTCTCAGCTCGTCCTCATCGCTCTACTGCTCTCCAGAGATAGCCAACCATGCAAAGCAAGCCCGATTGTGGTGGCGCTCCAAGAGGCGGTTGAGACCCAATCGCTCCAGAAATAAAGTTGCTTCAGCTTCTTCTTTCACTAGTAGAATTGCTCCTCTAGGTCGTGTTAGGATCGAGTCGGCACTAAGAGGGGGTGGGGGGGTGGTGAATTAGTGCTAATGATAAAAATTACGTCAAATCAAAAATTTCTTTTCAATTTAAACCTATATCGGAAATGCATTAATCATAAAGAAGGTGTGAAGGGGAGTAAGCAGCCAAGTCAATAAGCAATACGAAGAAAAAACAGAATAGGAATGACAAAGTAGAGATCATATCAGATTTATAGTGGTTCGGTCGTCGTGACCTACATCCACTCCCGATTCCTCTGTTAAGGCTACTAGCGTCCACTAATAGTCTTCCTTTAATGGGCGAAGACTAACTATCCTCTTACAATGCTTTCCCCTTTTCACGGGTTTAGGAGACAACTCTTATAAGCCTCACACATCTTCTTGAATGATTACAAAACTAGAAAGGGAGAAGGAGGACGCTTAGCAATTTTACAACTCAAAATCTCAAGATTTTTGTTTACATTTTCATTACTCTTTCATGCAAGAAAGAGTGGGGTATTTATAGGTCCCAAATGGCTTCAGAAATAAAGCTAAAAATTATCTCATCTCGGATTTCCGGGGTACTAACAGTACCACCACCTAGTCTGGGTAGTACTATTGCCTGATAGAGCCTCGAAGACTAACCTTTGGTGGTACTACCGCCTAGCAGTAATAACTGCTAGTGGTACCACCGCCCAATCTGGGCGGTACCACAGCTTAGACAACTTGGAAGGCCGAGCCTCAAGCAGTACCACCACCTGATGTGGCTCCAAGTGACTAAATGAGCCATCCAACCAACCCAATTCAGCTCAATTAAAGGTTCAGTTGGCCCCAAATCAAGTTGGTAGGATTTCTCCCAAACTAACTCAAATTAAAGTCATAATTATGATAGTTAAGGCTAAAATAATTACTCTATTTGTAATCTAAGTTGTCTTGCGTGTCAATGGTTCAACCGAACTTTCGGTAAGCTTCTTACGAACTCCCGGCAATCTTCTGGCGAGCTTTCGGTGAACTCATGGTGAACCTCCGGCGAGCTTTCGGCGAACTCTCAGCAAGCCTCCAACGAGCTTTCGGCAAACTCTTGGTGAACTATTAGTGAGCTTTCAGTACATCAACGATTCTTCGATGTATCCCTTGATTCATCTGGCCCGATGCCCGATCATTAACTATGACCCAACTTCGATTCTACATTAATTATTTCACCTTTTTCATGATTGTAGTTAGTCCTACATCACTTATCTCAACACATGGATTAGATTACTAAATTATTAATTGATTTAATTATTAAAATCTGAGATTCAATAATCTCCCCATTTTTATTGATGACAACCAATTGATGACGGAGTTAACTTTAACTTCACCTATCTATATGCCATATTGAGATAAGACAAACTTGTATTCAAAAGGAATTATAATCTTTGAATTTAAGTGAAACTTATTTCGATCATAGTGATCAAATGTAATATATCATATCAAAATTTCATACATTGTGCATCAACATAATTTCTATTGAATCTCGGATTTTGATGATGAAACCAATTAATAATATTATAATCTAATCTATATTTTGAGTGATGCAGGACTAGCTTTGATTAGGAGAGGCAAATTGATTGAAGCATGAGGAATCGAATGTTAGGCTGGAGTGGAACATGTCAGAAGATTGGATGTCGAGTCGAAGGATCGATTGACGTGTCGACAAAAGACTTCATGCCATGAGTTCGGGCATCGGGCTTAGAAGAGTGGACATTGTGCTAAGAAGATCGGAGTTATGGAGGTCAACATGCCAATTGGGCAAAAGGCTGCAAAAGAGAACGATGCGTTGAAGGATTGGACGAAGCGCCAATAAACCAATGACATGACGGACAACTTAGTATTCTTGCTTGCAATAATTTGTTTAGATTGAGTTAGATTAGGTTGAAATTGGGTTGGTTTAGAATGCAATTAAGCTTTTGGGTTACTTGACATGCCGGACGATGCGTCGAAGGATTGTATTGCTTTTCCGTTTTAAACATGATGGATGGTTTTCATATGAAAAACTTGAGCATACTTATATGAAATCAATTATATAAAATGAAACACATAAAAAGGAAAATGTATTATCATTGAAATTAAAATGATAAATCAAATCTCTTGTTTAAAGAAGACTTATGTTTAATGTGTCATATTTTTGGTCATGATGATTTTGATGATGAAATTTGTTTTTTTGGTCTTAAATGATGATGCATATTTTGATTTGGCATAAAAAACTTGAGCATGCTTGTATGAAATAAATTACATAAATTCAAACAAAAAAAAGAAAGAAGGAAAGCATTTTTCTTAAGAATTTCTCAATCCCTATCTTATCAAGTTTCCAAAAAAGGGAGATTGATGAATCTGTTTGTATCATATTTGATGATTTTATATTTTAAAATTATGCATGATGAGTTAAATTAATAATGATTTAAATGCATGAATTGACAATCTTTTTGTCACATGAATTATGATTCCTTCACTTGATACTCTAAGTTTTTATGATTTATGATGAATTGAGACATTATACATAAATCAAGTTCTCATGTGAATCTATCTACGTTGCCTTCATTGAATTTTCTGAAAAGTGATTTTGATGATGATTTTGGATCTATTTTCATATGACTAATGAGATGATATATCCAACTAAATCATTTAACATATTTATGACTTTTGATATATTCAACATAAAACATCTTTCTTGATGCACGTATGATTCACTCTTTTAAGAGAATATTTATCAAATCATAATAAGTTGACATTTTCTTCATATGAATCAAGATTTTTCATTGTTCTCCTATGATTCTTCTTGCTATATATTAAAAAGAAGCATTATTGAAATCATGATCTTGAATTCTCAGAATCAAAACTTGATATTTTCCTTATGTGAATCAATATCTCTCACTTTTTATTCTCAAATAATTTCTTATATTTTATTAAAAATAATATTTATCAAAATGAATTATGTCTTTTGGTATTCACATGATCTTATCTTTCATGATATGATTTTCTTTGTATAATTCCTTGTATTCATGAAGTATCTCTCATCACCAAATTTTTCTTGATATCTTCTATGTGATGACTTGAATATTTACATCTTTATGTTATTCCCCTCTTTTTGCCTATGACAAAAGGGGAGAAAGAATTACTAGTGTGCACATCTTAAGAAAAGCATATTGCTAGGAAGCAAAATTGCTAGCTTGCACTTCTCAGAAAGAGAAGAAGTGCTAGTGTGCACTTCTCAAAAGAATTGCTAGTGTGCACATCTTTATGCTATTCCCTCACTTTTTATTCTCAAATGATTTCTTGTATTTTATTAAAGAGAATATTTATTAAAATAAATTATGTCTTTAGGTATTCACATGATCTTATCTTTCATGATATGATTTTATTTGTATAATTCCTTGTATTCATGAAGTATCTCTCATCACCAAATTTTTCTTGATATCTTCCATGTGATGACTTGAATATTTACATCTTTATGCTATTCCCCTATTTTTGCCTATGACAAAAGGGAAGAAAGAATTGCTAGTGTGCACATTTTAAAAAAAGCATATTGCTAGGAAGCAAAATTGTTAGCTTGCACTTCTCAAAAGAGAAGAAAGAATTTGCTATCTTGAACATCACCGAGAATTGCTAGCTTGCAATCTCAAGAGAAGCAAAAGTGCTATCTTGCATATCTCAATAAGCATAACTTGCTAACTTGCACATCTAATAAAATTTACAAACTTGCAAAACTCAAAATTATTGCTAGCTTGCATGTTGTAAAATGATATAAAATTTTGCTAGCTTGCGTTTTGTAAAGGAAGCAAAAAATTACACTTCTCCTTTTTGTTGATGACAAAGGGGGAGAAGTATGATGACAATCATGTATAGGATGATATACCTAGAAATTTTGATTATGCATGATTTTATGATGACATGCTGCTTGGATTTTTGAATTCAAGAGTTCTATCAATATGACATATTGATAGGGGGAGTTAATGTTAACTCCGTCATCAATTGGTTGTCATCATAAAAAGGGGGAGATTGTTGAATCTTGAATTTTGATGATGAAACAAATTGATAATATTATGATCTAATCTGTGTTTTGAGTGATATAGGACTAGCTTTGATTAGGAGAGGTAAATTGATTGAAGTAGGAGGAATTAAATGTTGGGTCGGAGTGGAAAATGTCAGAAGATTGGATATCGAGTCGAAGGATTGATCGACGTGTCGGTAGAAGGCTTCGTGCCATTAGTTTAGGCATTGGGCCTAGAAGAGTGGACATTGCACCAAGAAGATTGGAGTTGTAGAGGTCAATATGCCGATTGAGCAAAAGGCCATAAAAGAGGACGATGCGCCGAAGGATTGAACGAAGTGCCGATAAACTAATGACATGCTAGACAACTTAGTATTCTTGCTTGTAATAATTTATCTAGATTGAGTTAGTTTAGATCATAATTAGGTTGGTTTAGAATGCAATTAAGTCAATACAATTAGGGGCCAACTAGGCCTAAAGTGGGGTTGTTTTGAGCTAAGAGAAAGACCCATTTAGTGACCCAAAAGTTGGGTCAAGCGGTGGCACCGCCAATGGCTTAGTCTTCGAGACAGCGTTAGGCGGTAGTATTGCCAAACTGGGTGATGGTACCGCTCAGTGTCAAGTGGTGGTATCACAGTCTAGGTGGTGGTACCACCTAAACACAATCTCCCAAGCAATGGTACCGCCCAGTGTCAATGCTGCAGGCAGTATTCTTGCTTGTAATAATTTATCTAGATTGAGTTAGTTTAGATCATAATTAGGTTGGTTTAGAATGCAATTAAGTCAATACAATTAGGGGCCAACTAGGCCCAAAGTGGGGTTGTTTTGAGCTAAGAGAAAGATCCATTTAGTGACCCAAAAGTTGGGTCAAGCGGTGGCACCGCCAATGGCTTAGTCTTCGAGACAGCGTTAGGCGGTAGTATTGCCAAACTGGGTGATGGTACCGCTCAGTGTCAAGTGGTGGTATCACAGTCTAGGTGGTGGTACCACCTAAACACAATCTCCCAAGCAATGATACCACCCAACACAAGTGGTGGTACCGCTAGGACCCGAGCTGAGACCATTTTTAGCTCTAATTTTGAAGCCATTTGGGGTCTATAACTACCCTAACTATTTCTGCATGAAGTAGCAAGAATTGGATAGAAAGGGGGAAAGAATCCTTGACGAAAAGGAGTTGAAAAAGCTTGAAAAGTGTTGAGTGTTCCCCTCCACCTCTTAGAGTTTAGAGTTCATTCTAAGAGAGGTGTGAAACTTGTAAAGGTTCGCTCCCAAGCCTGTCAAAAGGAGAATATAGTTGTAAGGATAGTTAGTCTTCGCCCATTGAAGGAAGACTGTTAGTGGATGCCGGTAGCCTCGACGGAAGAGGAATCAGGAGTGAATGTAGGTCACGACGACCGAACCACCATAAAACTCAGTTGTATTTCTATTTATGCAATTTACTATGATTGTAAATTGTCTTACTTGTTTTACCTTCTCATTACACTCTTCCGTATGCTTTTAAGTCAAGCACATTTTTAATATGATTTTTTTATTGAAATGAAGAATTTTCGAACCAACGTCATTTTTATCCGCTATACTAATTCACCCCCCTCTTAGTGCCGACTCAATCCTAACAGTTTCAAATTATCAAAATATAACATGTACAATTTAAAAGATATTACAACCCATTACTTCATGCATGATATAAAAAATAAATCAATATTACTTTGGTCATAACATACTGTTAGGATCAAGAAGTCGACACTAAGAGGGGGGTGAATTAGTGCAGCAGTAAAAACTACGTCGGTTTAAAAAACTTCATATAATAAAACTATTTCCGACGTAAAATAGTTTTGTAAAGGAAATATTTGAAAGCATACGTTTATGAAGTGAATGCAATACGCAAGTAAAGAGGCAGTTTGCATTGTGTAAATGGCAAGAATAAAATGCAAACCAGATTTTAGAGTGGTTCGGTCAACGTGACCTACATCCGCTTTCGGCTTCCTCCTCCAACGAGGTCACCAGCGTCCACTAGAGGCCTTCCTTCAATAGGCGAAGGCCAATCACATTTTACACCCCTCTTCTTCTTTTACTGGGTTTAGGAGACAACCCTTACAAGCACTCACTTACTCCTCTCTCAAACTAGTCTAACACTTAGAAGAGGGAGAGGAGATCACACATGATTTTAGCAGCATTTCTTTCTTTTTAGACTCTTTGTACTTATGTGCTTTAACCAGGGATGAGAGGGGTATTTATAGGCTTTAAGTTGATTCAAATTTGGAGCCTAAAACTTTCTCATCTCGGGTTCCCTGAGCACGGGCGATACCACCGCATAATGTCAGTCTGACACTGACACTGCCCTAGGCGGTACCACCATGTTGACACGGACTTAGCTGGTTTTGCCTAAGTCGTGCGGCACCCTTGCGCGTCCGTCCGCAAAGGTCAGCCTCCCCGAAGCCTCCCATTGTCCCTTAGGACCAACAAAAGAGAGAACGGGTTAAAGAGAACGCCTCAAACGGGATCCACAAGCAAACATGTCCGAAAAACACTTCATAGACAAAGCAAATTACAAACAGACTTTACAAGCTCTGAACAGTGGCACAACAAAGGGTAAAATGGTCCATTACAGACCGAAAAGCTCTCGCACGTGTCTACATGACACAACCTTTATTTACAAGCCTAAAGAGGCCACCAACCCAACTAAAATGGGACTATTAAGCCTTCGGCCGCCCCTTTACATGTTGTACAAGGCATGAACATGCCAATAGACACGGACAGATATAAGCATTACATCAAACACCTTGTTTAGAAGTTTGTCCGTGACATTCTCCCCCACTTATCCCTTCGACGTCCTCGTCGAAGCCTTTGTGAACACTGCAACTCTTCGCCTTTGTTGAGTCTTCAATCTTCTGCTCCAGCTGCAATGCGCCTCCTGGTTCCCAGCTGCTCTCCGCTGCTGTTTCTGAGTAATCGAACCTTTGATCCGCCATGCTGCTTCAACTCGCCAATGACTCTGACTCTGGTGTGGGGTTGGCTGAGTTGTATTCCTCGTTGATTCCTACGGATCCACCAAATGAAGGAAAAGACCATTCTTACTGCGCCAGTTTCTCAAAATTTCCACATGCTGCTTGAACTGGGTGGATGCTTGTTGGAGCTTTAACGAGCATCGCCTCACAAACTTCTGAAGTTTTGGGTCCTTCCTCCACAAAATCTGCTCATTGACTCTTCTTTCAGTTAGTTGTCACATCCAAGTAGGTTCGCATCACTTCCGCTTTCGATTGGCATTTCGTTGGGAAATGAAGCGGACAATCTACTCTCAGTAGCACTGATCACCGTTGGTGAGGATTTGACAACTATTGTCTTCCATTATCTTCGAAGGGTCTTTGAACTTGTGCAGAGCTCCTCTGCTAGATAGATAAGAGAACTGGGGTACTCAGTTTCGCCCATTCTCTTAAGAGTTGAGAAGGCAAAGGTTACTTGACTTCGCCCGCCTCCTCGAGGTTGTACTTCATGCATCGAGCTGGTTACTGGCCTTCGCCTGCTCTTTGCTTACACTTCTGAAGCACTTGAAGTGTTTGCACTCCTTGCGTTGAGTTAGCTACTGTGATTCACCTTCTCAATGCCATTGAACTTCTGGAATGCAGGAAGTTTTCACCCCAACTTGGAGTAATTCTCTGATAGATGAGGTCGCCTCTGGGATTGTACCGTCTTCTCCATCAACCTTGCCGCCTACTCCACTGAGTAGCAAAGGTACAACACCACGTATTGCCTGCTTCGTTCCTTGGTCGTGCACTCTTGCATGACCCGAAGTCCTTCACTTACGGCTATCTTGATGAGAAACTTGTTGACACCGGTCTTACGAAGTTTCTTGGCCTCTGCCCTTCAGCCTTGTCTCGGTACTTGGAGATTGCCTCTGCATGCTCCACCTCCTCGGCCCCTTTCACGACCAAGCGCTCTCCCTCCGTGAGAGCAAGGGATCAATGACCTTCACGGAAGTCCCGCCTCTGCGGTACCATGGCGCTGTCATGCCCATGGCACTACTATTCGTCGCCTCGCATCTCCATCCCTTTTCTTCACAATCAGTAGATATGCCTCCGTGACACACCTCCGAGTCCACCTCCATTCTAACTGATTGCTTGATTTTAGGTAGCTAAGTCCCTCTGGACTCGTCGTCGCTTCCTCGCACCTTTCGACCTCCTGCTTCAACACCTCTGTGTTCTCCAAGCAGTCTGTTTGGTCGATGGAAAGACAGACTGCAACTCCCATGCATGGCCTCTGCCATCACGTTGTAGGGTTTGCACCGATTCTGTTCTCCTTAGCTTCCTTGGTAGCAACGTTCGCTTACTCGGCCTTGTCCTCTGACTTGCCGGGCTCCCTTAAGCGAATATGAGCTCTGGAGCAGTCCAACTCTCCAGCTGCTTCGATCATACCTCTGCATGATCAAGTTCCTCCCATGGAACTCACTGGTACTTGCATTCGAACTTTTCCCTTGGTGGAACCCAGCCCCCATATGCTGATGACCAAGGCTTTCATCCGAAGCAAAATTCGATGCACGCACGGAAGACCCGCCTCTGCAGTACCATGGCCTTCACTCCTTGAATCCATAGCCCTTCTTGCCGTCGTGTTGTTCACCGAAGTGGAGCTCCCAGTAGCTCCCGATCATACCTCCATATGATCTAGTCCCTCCCGGGACTAGATCGTGTGTGTCGCATTGCCACGAACTGTTCCACCACGATCCGCTGCACCATGTCGCCTCCTGGTGACATCTCCATTGCATTCTGATCCTTGTGGAATAAACTCGAATTGTGAACCCTCCATGTGTGGCCTCTGCCAATACATCGCAGGGTCTCCTCCACCTTCGATTTTGTTCGCTCCTTTGGCAATCGACCTTCATCCACCCACTCTTGGGTCACACCTAGATGAAGCACCGCTCTAGGACAGTCCGTCACCTAGTAGCACCCGAAGTCCACCGACTTCACTGTAATTTGTGCACCATTGTCTGGATCCTGGGCCTCTGCCCCAACCAGCACAATCTCTGCTGCGCACCGCTTCCCTCATGGCAACTTGAATGACAACACTGTGGCATATTCTTCAAGAGTACCCGCCTCTGCGTCCTCTTGCCCCGTGCTAAGGCCTTCTGAACTCAACTTCGCCTCCGCAAATTGAGTCGCCTTAGTTCCTCCATCAAATGCTCCTCCGAGATAAGGTGCATGTGCCCCGAAGCTCCCTTCGTCTTTGGCACCATGCTAGATGAGTCCGCTCTGTCAGAATGAAGGACCCATGGAACAGCATGATTCTACTCCTGCCTCTGCAAGAGTTCATGTCCTTGACCTCTGTCTAGGGAAAGCGCTGTGCCTCTGCTCCATGTTCCAACTTCTATGCTGGCTCCCTTCATGCGGCTTGGGTACTTCGCCAAGTTACACCCCAGTTGTTCCGCTCCTCGTTTTTGCATTGAGTCGATGGTGGCCCTCGCGCCCACCATTCCACGAGTCAGCCCTCCCTTGAGTCCGATCTCCAGATCGACTCCAAGTGTGCCTTCATTTAAGTTGCTTTAGGTTGCTCCCCCACTTGATCTCGCAATGCATCCACCAATGCATTCTCTCGAGCGAGATCATGCGACAACTCCTCGCTGCTTGCTCGGTCCATTGAGCTTCGTGGAGTTGTTGTTTGTGATGTACTCCTCCTCAACATGTGAAGTCCGTCTCACATGATTCTCCCTCTGGAGTGCCGAGACTTATCCCTCCTGGATAACTGTCCCGTTGGAGCAACATCTCTCTTCGTTTCGGAGACCACCATCCCCTTGGACTACTCTGATCTGCTGAACAAACTGTGCATTGTTCTGCCTCTTGCAAACGCACTTGCTAGATTGCGCCTCCACGTCAATACAGCCACCGCTGCACCCCTCCAGGCCTAGCAACATGCTGAACTCGTTGCACACTTCAGCCTCCTCCGGACGTATCCTTCGCATGCCGAAGAGAAAGTTTCAATGCTCCATGGCGCCGAGTCTCGGTCGCCTTGGGATGGCCACGAACAATCCATCGTCAGCATACAAGCCCATGCATGAGTACCGAATTCTTCGAGTTAGCAATTCCCCTCACCTCTGTGAGCTTTGCACAACTCTTTCGGTCGCTGAGCAACTCATTCCACTTTGCATGGTCTCGTCCTTTTGCCAAGCGCCTCGCTTGCCTTGAGCACCATCAAGTAAAGTTGTCAACGTTGAGCCGTAGCTCAAACTCAGCCATCCCAACCTTTGTGCGCTCCAGATTCTTCCAAGCTTGCCTGTTCTCGTGGTGCCTCTTGCGCGAAGGGTTGGCCATTCCTCTGAATGCCAATCTCAGATGCCCGCTCCTCTGAGCGACTCTTTTCCCTACATCTCCATGCCCGTTTTCCCTCAAACGGTCGCGATTGTGCTGACTGCCCTCAACGCAGCCCCGCTAGGTCCCCCACGTTTGCATGTCAAGTGTTTCTATGAGTGCTTGTCCCGCTCTGATACCATATGACACAGACTTAGCTGGTTTTGCCTAAGTCGTGCGGCACCCTTGCGCGTCCGTCCGCAAAGGTCAGCCTCCCCAAAGCCTCCCATTGTCCCTTAGGACCAACAAAAGAGAGAACGGGTTAAAGAGAACGCCTCAAACGGGATCCACAAGCAAACATGTCCGAAAAACACTTCATAGACAAAGCAAATTACAAACAGACTTTACAAGCTCTGAACAGTGGCACAACAAAGGGTAAAATGGTCCATTACAGACCGAAAAGCTCTCGCACGTGTCTACATGACACAACCTTTATTTACAAGCCTAAAGAGGCCACCAACCCAACTAAAATGGGACTATTAAGCCTTCGGCCGCCCCTTTACATGTTGTACAAGGCATGAACATGCCAATAGACACGGACAGATATAAGCATTACATCAAACACCTTGTTTAGAAGTTTGTCCGTGACAATGTGGCACCCTGCCAAGGGCGGTACAATCACCTAGATTGGCGGTACCACCGCCTGACACAGACTCGAAGACTATGTCACGACAGTGAGACTTCTTGGGGCACTATTTGGGCTTCTTATTGGGCCCAACACAGTTCTTACATGGGCCTAGCTGGCCCCTAATTGAGTTGGCTCAAATCCAAGCCTATTTACGTGCTCACTATGAAATCCTAAGATATTTGCTAAGCAAAACAAGTCTCTATATCTATTCTTCCGGCGAGCTTCCGACGAACTTTCGACGAAATTCCGACGATCTCTCGGCAATGTTCCGACGGACTTTTGGCAAGCTCCTGGACTTCATGATGATCTTCTTAGCAAGTTCCGATGAGCTTCTCAAGCAAGCTCCAAGACTTCTCGACTGGTTCTTCCAAAACTTCCGACGAACGTCCGGACTTCCGACGAACTCTCGAACTCCCAACGTAGTCGCGTCCTTGACTCCGGGACTTCATTTTACTTCATGCCTTACTATCGTAGTTAATCCTGCACATGTAAAACATACTTCGATCTAAACAATTAATACTAAGCATTAATCAAGTTGACTCAACAACTCCGATATCCTTGATGCAATATCCGCTCTTCTTCGCCCGATACCCGAATCCACGGCTCGAAGCCTTCTATCGATACGTCGACCGATCCACTAGTCCGATGTCCAATCTTCTAACATGTTTTCCTCCAGCACAATATGATTTTTCCTGCTTTAATTGTCTCATCTTGATCAAAGCATCCCGCGTCACTCAAAACACAGATTAAAACATAAACACTTCGATTGGTTTTATCATCAAAATTCGAGATTCAATAATCTTCCCCTTTTTGATGATGACAACCAATCAACGATAGAATTAACCTTAACTCCCGAATTAAACAAACAATTTGCTAGCTTGCATGTTCTAATATGATGTAGAATTTGCTATCTTGAATATTACCAAGAATTGCTAGCTTGCAATCTCAAGAGAAGCAGAAGTGCTATCTTGCCTATCTCAAAAAGCGAAACATGCTAATCTAACAAAATTTATAAACTTACAAAACTCAAAATTATCGCTAGCTTTTATGTAAAATGATATAAAATTTTGCTAGTTTGTGCTTTGCCAATGAAGCAAAATTGCCCTTCTCAAAAGAGAAGAGAGAAAATTACTAGCTTGCATGATGATAAAACTTGAGATTATATTCATAATGCAATGATTTGAAATTATATATCACTAAAACTTGCTAGATGCACTTCTCCTTTTTGTTGATGACAAAGGGGGAGAAGATGTGATGATGAGTTAAATCATGCATGGTAGGATGTAATATACTTTGATATTTTGATACCATGATGATACTTATAATAATGATCATGCATACGATGCATGTAATACTCATGATTTTATTATGATGATATATATGATGTATTGCATATGATGTGAATCATGATTGCTTTGACTTGAATTTAATTTGAATTCAAGGTTCTATCAATAAGGCATATTGATAGGGGGAGTTTAGTTTAAACTCTATCATCAATTGGTTGTCATCATCAAAGAGAGAGAGAGATTGTTGAATCTCAGATTTTGATGATGAAACCAATTGATAGTATTTATGATTTATGATGTAGGAAGCTTTGATCAAGGTGAGACAATTAAAGTAGGAAGAATCATGTTGGGCCAAAGAGAAATATGTCAGAAGATTAGACGTTGAGCAGAAGGATTGGTCGACATATCGGCGGAAGGCTTCGAGCCATGGGTTCGGGCATCAGGCCAAGAAGAGCGGAACTTGCACCAAGTAAATCGAAGTTACAGAGTCAATTGGCCGATTAGGCAATAGGCCGCAAGAGAGGATGATGCGCCGAAGATTCGAACAAAGTGTCGATGAACCAATGACATGCTGGACTTTTAGGATCAAGAGCACTAAGAGAGGGGGGGGGGGGGGGGTGAATTAGTGCAGTGGAAAACTTTCGACTATTAAAACTGCGTTCGTACGTTAAAATCCGATTCCGACATAAAAGTTGTTTCGTGCAGATAATAACTTTAAAAGCTTACGGAAACGTATTTGAAGTAAAGTAAGGAAGGTAGTTTGCAGTTAAGATAAATAACACAAAGGAAATGCAAACCAGATTTTAGAGTGGTTTGGTCAAACGTGACCTACATCCACTTTCGGCTTCCTCCTCTTACGAGGTCACCGACGTCTACTAGAGGTCTTCCTTCAATAGACGAAGGCCAACCACCCTTTTACAGTTTCCCTCCTTTTGCCAGGCTTAGGAGACAACCCTTACAGAATTTTCTCTCCTCTCTTGAAAGATCAAAACTTGGAAGAAAAGAGGGAGGAGAACTTCTAGCCTTTACAACACTTTTGAGCTCTAAAATCACAGAGTAAGATCAAGCTTTCGATACCCTTTCATGCAAGAAAGGGTGGGGTATATATAGGCCCCAAACTGGTTTAAATTTGGAGCTCAAAAATATCTTTTCCCAGATTTCCAGGGTCCTGGCGGTACTACCTCCTGACTAGGGCGGTACAATTGCCTGGCAGCTCGGAAATTGAGCCTCTAGGTAGTACCACAGCTTGATAGGGGCGGTTGTACTGCCTAGTCTCGCTCGGAGACTGAGCCCAGGCGGTGCCACCGCCTGACTTGGGCGGTTGCACCACCCAGTCTCGCTCGGAGAATGAGCCCAGGCGGTGCCACCACCTGACCTGGGTGGTTGCACCGCTCAGCTTTTCTGGGAGACCATCTCCTGGATGGTGCCACTACCGGCCCTAGTGGTGCCACCGCCTGGCAAGAATTCTAGATCGAATGGGTTGATCTATTCGGCCCAATTTGGGTCTATCAAGGGCCCAATTGCCCCCAGATTAAGTTAATGGGATCACCTCCCATTTCTAACTTAATCTACATGCTAACTACGATATTTCTTAAGACATTTACTGCAACTTGCTCCGGTGCATCAATCGCTTCTTTCGGCGAGCTTCTAGTGAACTTCCGGTGAACATCCGACGAACCTTCGGCGGTGCTCCAGTGGACTTCCGACAAACTCCTGGACTTGCGACGATCCACTTGGCGAGTTCTGATGAGCTTCTTTGTCAAGCTCCTGGACTTCTCGGATTTGTTCCCGCAGAACCTCCGACGACCGTCCGGACTTCCGTCAAACTCTCGAACCCCCAACGTGATCATGGTCTTGACTCTGGTGCAACTCCTGCTGCATGTCTTACTTCCATCGTAGTTAATCCTGCATATGTAAAACAAAAACATCGATCAAGACAATTAATCCTAAGTAATTAACCAAGTTGTCCGTCATGTCATTGGTCCCTCGATGCTTCTTCCGATTATTCAGCGTATCGTCCTCTCCTACGGCCTATTGCCCAATCGGCCAGTTGACTCCGCAACTCTGATATCCTTGGCGCAATACCCACTCTTCTTGGCCCGATGCCCGAATCCATGTTCCAAAGCCTTCTGTCGATACGTCGACCGATCCACCGGCCCGACGTCCAATCTTCTAACATGTTCCTCCAGCCCGAAATGATTTTTTCTGGTTTAATTGTCTCATCCTGATCGAAGCATCCTGCATCACTCAAAGCATAGATTAAAACATAAACACATATCAAGTGGTTTCATCATCAAAATACGAGATTCAACAATCTCCCCCTTTTTGATGATGACAACCACTTAATGACGGAGTTAAACTTAACTCCCGGAGTTTAAACAAACTCCCCCTATCAATATGCCATAGAACCTTGAATTCAAACTGAATTCAAGTCATTGCAATATTCATCATGAATATTTGCAACAAATCATCATGATCTTATGTATAAACATATGCATAACATCATACTTCTCTCCCTTTGTCATCAACAAAAAGGAGAAGTCCAACTATTCTTGTGTTTGTAGTATTAATTCAACTTATTGCATGAAAAACATAATATCAAGTTTTATCATCATGCAGTTTTGAAGCTAGAAAATTTAGCAAGTGTTACATCATGCTTAGAACATTCAAGCTATCAAGTTTTAGATATATAAGTTTTACAGCATACAAGATAGCACTTTTGGTAATGTTCAAGATAGCAAGTTCTACATCATGCAAGCTAGCAATGTTACAATATTTTAGAATATGCAAGCTAGCAATTTAGAGATGTTCAAGAAAGCAACTCTTACTTCTTGAAATATGCAAGTTTTACAATATACACGCTAGCAAATTCAAAGATATGCAAGTTGGCATATTTGCTTTTCTTGAGATAGGCACGATAGCACATTTTTGTATTTTCTTGAGATTTCAAGCTAGCAATTCTCGGTTATGTTCAAGATAGTAATTTCTTCTCTTTTGAGAAGTGCAATTTTTGCTTTCTTCTTGAATTGTGCAAGCTAGCTATCTCCCCCTTAGTCATTGTCAAAAAGAAGGGAAGACCCTTTCTAAAGAAGGGAAGACCCTTTATGTTAATTTCTAAATCATGACAAAGGTGAGTAATCATTCTTATTTTAAAATTTCATAATTGAGATAAACCTTAAATTCAAATTAAGGTAATTTTAATCATGATTCACATTATATGCAATACATCACATACATCATAATAAAAAAGCATAAGTATTGCATGCATCATTTTAGTAACAAATCGTAGCATTTCATCACATGGCAAGATATCAACAAGTAAAATTACGATGTAAGTTCTTGATATCTTAACATGATGCAAACATGGCATATGTCAATCATAGCATTTCGATTATCAATTTACCATATATTTCGATGCAAGCTTCTTTTGATATCTTAACATAATTCAAATTCAAATATGGCACTTATAGCATCAATTCATATATTTCTCATTCAAATATGGCACTCATAGTATCAATTCATATATTTCTCCCCCTTTGTCATCAACAAAAGGAGAAGTAGCTCTAGCTATTTTAAAAGATATGCAAGTTTTTGTAATATGAAGCTAGATTTTCATCACAACATATAAGTACAAAAGCATAGCAAGATTCTTAAGTTCAATCATGGCAATTCAACACTTGCTTCTTGTGCAAGATTGCACTTTGCTTTTCTTTGCATGTTCTAACTAGCAAAAGCTTTCTCCCCTTTGTTTTTATCGAAAAGAAGGGAAGAGTACAAGCTAGCCAGTATTTGCCTTGAGCTAGCAATCTTTCTCCCCCTATGTCATTGTCGAAAAGAAGGAGAGGAACTAATGATTTAGACTTTTACATAAACTATGAATTTACATCAATCAATATTTCAATCATCATATGATACATACAAGACAACAATGCAAAGAAATCATATCATGAAAGACATCAATTGTTAAACATGATATGATATAGTCTTAAAAATTTCAATTTATGATACATGTGATACATTGCGATACACTAAAAATTTAATGCGATGCTTTTAAGGATATCAACCTGTTTTTGATACAAAGCATGGCAAGAACAATTATTTTGCAAGTTTTCTAAGTTTTGCATTTTTTGCTTCTTTCGAGATAGCAATTCTTTGCTTCTCTTTAGATTGCAAGATTTGCAATTCATTGGTAGTGTTTATGATAGCAAGTTATTTCAATGAAATAATCGAGCTAGCAAATTTTCCTTCCTTTGAAATATGCAGGCTAGTAAACTAACTCCCCCTTTATCATTATCGAAAAGAAGGGAGAAATCAGTGGCTAAAAAATTTTAATCATTATACAAGCCATATTACAAAATCATGTCATGATATCAAGAAAATTCAAGAAGGACATGATTCATTCGACAAATTTGTTGTTTCTCCTTTGGAAGTTCTTGATTCATCCTTGGTTGCCTTCCTCTTATTTGGCCTCTTCCTCCGTTCAAGTTCATTGTTTATTTTAGATTTTTGTTTAATAAACTTATTAAGATTTAGTGTTCGAAGTTCAAGTTCATCATTGTCCTTATCACTTGAGTCATCGCTCAAGTGGTATTCATTTGTCCAGAGTTCCAAATCCTTCCTATTCTTTGGAAGGTGGTTCAAGTACTCATTGGGTTCAAAATGTTCCAAAAGTGTCATTTCATAGGTCATTAATGATCCGATTAATTCTTCTAATGGAAAATCATTTAAATTTTTTTTATCTCGTATTGCAATTATTTTAGGATACCACCCTTTTGGAAGGGATCTTAAGATCTTGCTTACGAGATCAAAATTCGAAAAAGATTTACCAAGAACTCTTAGATTATTGATGACATCCGTGAAACGGGTGTACATGTCGCCTATAGTCTCGCTTTGTTGCATTCAAAAAAACTCAAAATCATGTAATAAAATGTTAACTTTCGAGTCTTTGACTCTACTAGTTCCCTCGTGCGTAATTTCAAGTGTTCGTCAAATATCAAAAGCCATTTCGCACGTAGAAATCTGATTGAACTCATTTTTGTCCAAAGCACAAAATAAGACATTCATAGCCTTTGCGTTTAAAGAAAAATACTTCTTCTCCGAATCCGACCATTCGTTTATCAGTTTAGAGGGAAGTTGAAAATTGTTTTCAACAATATTCCATAAATCCAAATTCATAGAAATCAAGAAAACTCTCATTCAAGTTTTCCAATAAGTGTAGTCCAATATGTTAAACGGTGGATAAACAACCGATAAGCCCTCTTGAAAGCCATAAAGAGCCATTTCTCTTGGGTATAAATCCAAAATAAAAAATACCGGGCTCTGATACCAATTGTTAGGATCAAGAGCACTAAGGAGGGGGGGGGGGTGTGAATTAGTGTAGCGGAAAACTTTTGACGATTAAATTTGCGTTCGTACGTTAAAATCCGATTCCGACGTAAAAGTCGTTTCGTGCAGATAATAACTTTGAAAGCTTACGGAAACGTATTTGAAGTAAAGTAAGGAAAGCAGTTTGCAGTTAAGATAAATAGCACAAAGGAAATACAAACCAGATTTTAGAGTGGTTCGGTCAAACGTGACCTACATCCACTTTCGGCTTCCTCCTCCGACGAGGCCACCGGCGTCTACAAGAGGCCTTCGCCTAGAGGCCTTCCTCCAATAGGCGAAGGCCAACCACCCTTTTACAGTTTCACTCCTTTTGACAGGATTAGGAGACAACCCTTACAGAATTTTCTCTCCTCTCTTGAAAGATCAAAACTTGGAAGAAAAGAGGGAGGAGAACTTCTAGCCTTTACAACACTTTTGAGCTCTAAAATCACAGAGTAAGATCAAGCTTTCGATACCTTTTTATGTAGGAAAGGGTGGGGTATATATAGGCCCTAAACTGGTTTGAATTTGAAGCTCAAAAATGTCTTTTCTCGGATTTCTGGGGTCCTGACGGTACTACCTCCTAACTAGGGCGGTACAACCGCCTAGCAGCTTGGAGACTGAGCCTCTGGGCGGTGCCACCGCTTGACAGGGGTGGTTTCACCGCCCAGTCTTGCTCAAAGACTGAGCCCAGGCAGTACCACCACCCAGCTTTTTTGGGAGACCATCTCCTGGGCGGTGCCACCGCTTGGCAGGAATTCTGGTCCAAATAGGTTGATCTATTCGGCCCAATTTGGGTCTATCAAGGGCCCAATTGTCCCCAGATTAAGTTAATGGGATCACCTCCCATTCCTAACTTAATCTATATGCTAACTATGATATTTCTTAAGATATTTACTACAACTTACTCCGGTGCGTCAATCGCTTCTTCCGGCGAGCTTCCGGTGAACTTCCAACGAACATCCGACGAACCTTCGGCGATGCTCCGGTGGACTTCCAGCAAACTCCTAGACTTGCGATGATCCACTTGGCGAGTTCTGATGAGCTTCTTTGTTAAGCTCCTGGACTTCTCGGATTTATTCCCGCAGAACCTCCGACAACCGTTCGGACTTCCGTCAAACTCTCGAACCCCCAACGTAATCATGGTCTTGACTCCGGTGCAACCCTTGCTGCATGTCTTACTTCCATCGTAGTTAATCCTGCATATGTAAAACAAAAACATCGATCGAGACAATTAATCCTAAGTAATTAACCAAGTTGTCCGGCATGTCATTGGTCCCTCGACGCTTCGTCCGATTATTCGGTGCATCATCCTCTCCTATGGCCTATTGTCCAATCGGCCAGTTGACTCCACAACTCCGATATCCTTGGCGTAATACCCGCTCTTTTTGGCTCGATGCCTGAATCCACAGCCCGAAGCCTTCTATCGATATGTCGACCGATCCACCCACCCGACGTCCAATCTCTAACATGTTCCTCCGGCCCAACATGATTTTTCGTACTTTAATTGTCTCATCTTGATCGAAGCATCCTGCGTCACTCAAAGCGCAGATTAAAACATAAATACATATTAAGTGGTTTCATCATCAAAATACGAGATTCAACACGGGCAACATTTGATTTGCTTTATAATAATTATCTCGATTAAAGTAGGTTTTAAGTGTGCAAGATTAACTACGATAGCAATCAAGGCATAAAGAAAAATGAAGTCCCGGAATCAAGAATGAGATTTCGTTTGGAGTTCGAGAGTTTATCGGAAGTCTGGACGTTCGTCGAAAGTTCTATCGGAATTAACCAAGAAGTCTAGGAGCTTGCCAAAGAAGCTCGTCGAAACTAGCCAAGAAGATCATCATAAAGTCCAAGAGCTTGCTGGGAGTCTGTTGGAACATTGCCGAGATATCATCGAAAGTTCGCCGGAAGCTCGTTGGAAGAAACCTATACTTTTGGATTTATTTAGCTTAGTGAATATCTTAAAATTCATAGTTAGCACATAATTGGGTTGGAATTGGGAGAACTCAATTAGGGGTCAATTGGACTCAAGTTTGGGCTGTGTTAGGCCAAGTAAAAGGCCCAAACAATGACCCAATAGGTGGAACCGTCATGGCATAGTCTCCGAGACTATGTCAAGCGGTGGTACTGCCCAGACTTAGTCTTCGAGACTATCAGGCAATGGTACCACTAGTCTGGGCGGTGATACCACCCAGACATAGTCTCCCAAGCGATGGTACCACCCAGTGTCACTATTGTAGGCAATGGTACTGCCAGGACCCGAGAAACGTAGGATGAGACCGTTTTTGGCTCCAATTTTGAAGCCATTTGGGGTCTATAAATATCCCAGCTATTCCTGCATAGAGTAGCAAGAATTAAGCATGAAATTGAGTTTAAAAGGGGGGAAAGAAAAATTGAAAACTCTTTTAGGATTTAGAGTCCCTTCTTCCTAGTATTTAGAAAGTTCTTCTAAAGGGAGAAGTGAGGTCTAAAAAGAGAGACTCGTAAAGGTTATCTCCCTAACCCATGAAAAGGAGGAAGAGTGTAAAAGGATAGTTGATCTTCGCCCAATGTAGGAAGATCGTTAGTGGATGTCGGTGGCCTCGATGGAATAGAAATTGGTGGAGTGGATGTAGGTCACGATGATGGAACCACTATAAAAATCTGGTTTGCATTTTCTTCATGCTTTTTCCTTATATTGCAAATTGAATTCTTACTTTCACTATGCTTCCATACGCTTTCAATTTAAACACCTTTACGAAACAGATTTAATTAAAATAAAATACTTTCAAATTGACGTGATTTTACTGCTGCACTAATTCACCCCCCTCCCTATTAGTGCTGACTCGTTCCTAACACTTTTTGAGTTTATTTTTATTATTAGAGTCTTTTTTATAGGATTTATTTTGTACTTTTTTATGAACCTTTTAAATTTTCTTGTGAAGAATGCTAAGTCATCATTATCACTTGAGCTTTCGCTCGAGTGGTCTTCTTTGGTTCTAAGTGTAATATCATTCCTATTTTTTTGGAAGGTTATCCTCATGTTCATCATGTATCTTATAAGTCATTTTATAGGTCATTAACGATCCTATGAGTTCTTCAAGAGAAAAGTTGTTCAAGTCTTTTGTTTCTTGAATTGTGTTACCTTTGGATCCTAACTTTTTGGAAGAGGTTTTAAAATTTTGTTAACAAGTTTAAGATTAGTATAATATTTACTAAGAGCTTTTAAACCATTGATAACATATGTAAAATGGTTGTATATGTCACCAATGATTTCATTTGGTTTCATTCTAAATAATTCATAATTATATACCAAAAGATTAATCTTATATTTTTTTACTCTACTTATGCCTTCAAACATCAAGTGGGTACCAAATATCATGTGTAGTTTCATATATGTAGTTTTATATTTAAAGAAAATATTTTCTTCTCTAAATCATTCAATTCATTCATAGTTTCAGAGAATTTTTGAAAACTACATTCAATGACATCCCATAAATAAAAATCTATAGAAATAAAAAAAATTCATATTCATGTCTTCCAATATGTGTAATCTGTCCCATTAAACATAGAAGGATGAGTGATAGAGTAACCCTCTTAATTGTAAAAAAAAAGCCATTTAATCTCTCTTGGATGTTAAACTAATTGAGAGAACCGGGCTCTAATACCAATTGTTAGGATCGTAAAAGCACTGGGGGGGGGGGGTAACTTAGTGCTTTTAAAAATTTCTAGTAAGGATTGCTTAGTAAGTAAATCGATATACAATAGTAAATCAAGATAAAATAAGAAATATGAACTGATTTATAATGGTTCGGTTATCCCGACCTATGTCCACTCCTGATTTCTCTTCCTTCGAGGCCACTAGCTTTCACTACCGATCTTTTCGATGGTCAAAGATTAACTACCCTTGTTACAACTCTTTCTCATTTAGAAAAACTTCTAGACTCAAGGAGGAAGAGACTCAACACTTTTCAATAGTTTACAACACTTTAAAATCATAAGCTTTTTATACTCTTGCAAGCTAGTATGAGAGGGGTATTTATAGGCCCCAAATGGCTTTAGAAATGGAGCCAAAAATTTAAATCCCTAGGTTTTTAAGGTACTAGCGGTACCACCGGTTGCACTTGGCAGTACCACTACTTGCCACCCTGATTACTAGTGGTACCATCACCTAACACAGTTTGTTATTAGGATCAAGAGCACTAAGAGGGGGGGGGGGATGAATTAGTGCAGCGAAAATCTTTCAACGATAAAACACGTTCGAACGATAGAAACGATTTCGGTGTGAAAGCCGATCCTAAGATTACTTCAACTTAAGATCAAGCGAGATGACGTTAAAATCAATCTATGAAGGCAGTTTGCAGTTATGATGAAAACCAGAATATAAGCGCAAACTGAAATACGACGTTCGTACGAAGAAGCTGATTTACGTCTAAATGTTGATTCGTAAATCACTTGATTAGGCGAGATGCAGTTTGAGCAAGGATGTAAAGGTAGTTTGCAGTTATGATTGAAATCAAAACGTAAACGCAAACTAAAATATGATGATCGTACGAAAAAACAGATTTACTTCTAAACGTTGATTAGGAAAGTGCAAAGCTTGAAACCCGATTGTATATGCGCAGAAAGTAGTAAGCTTTAGAGGAGATTTGCAGTAAAGGTAATATGCTCAAAGTAAATGCAAACCGAGATTTAGAGTGGTTCGGTTAATCTTGATCTACTCCACTTTTGGCTTCCTCCACCGACGAGGTCACTGACGTCAACTAGAGGCCTTCCTTCAATAGGCAAAGGCCAACCATCCTTTTACAATATCACTCCTTTTGACGGGCTTAGGAGACAACCCTTACAGAATTTTCTCTCCTCTCTTTACAACTCAGAACTTGGAAGAAAAGAGGAAGAAGAACTTTTGGCCTTTACAATAATTTTGAGCTCTAAAAATCACAGAACAAGATCAAGATTTCAGTGTGTATTCTGTGCTTTCTTAGTGCTGAATGGGTGTGGTATTTATAGGCCCCAACCCAGTTCAAATTTGGAGCTCAAAACTGTCAATTCCCGGAATTCCGGGATCAGGCGGTTGCACCTCCTGACTAGAGCGGTTGCACCGCCTGGCAGAGCTCGAAGACTGAGCCTCTAGGCGGTGCCACCTCCTGTCAGGGGCGGTTGCACCTCTTGCCGGAGCTCGAAGACCGAGCTCAGGTGGTGGAACCTCCTGACTGAGGCGGTTGCACTGCTCAGCCAGTGCTCGGAGACCGAGCCCAAGCGGTGCCACCTCCTGTCAGGGGAGGTTGCACCGCCCAGTCTCGCTCGGAGACTGAGCCCAGGCGGTGCCACCGCCTGGCTGGAGCGGTTGCACCTCCTAGTCTTGCTCGGAGACTGAGCCCAGGCGGTGCAACCTCCTGCCTTGGGCGGTTCAACCGCCTGGCAGAAATCAGGGTCCGAATGGGTTGATCCATTCGGCCCAATTTGGGTTTTTCAGGGGGCCAATTGCCCCAAGATTAAGTTAATGAGATCACCTCCCATTTTCAACTTAATCATTGTGCTAACTACGATATTCCCTAAAACATTTACTGCAACTTGCTCCGGTGCATCAATCGCCTCTTCCGGCGAGCTTCCGGCGAACTTCCGTCGATCATCCGATGAACCCTCGGTGATGCTCCTGGGGACTTCCGGCAAACTCCTGGACTTGCGACGATCCACTTGGCGAGTTCCGACGAGCTTCTTTGGCAAGCTCATGGACTTCTTGGATTTGTTCCTGCAGAACCTCCGACGATTGTCCGAACTTTCGTCAAACTCTCGAACTCCCAACGTGATTATTGTCTTGACTCCGGCGCAACTCCTGCTGCATGTCTTACTTTTATCATAGTTAATCCTGCACACTTGTCTCAACATATGGATTAGATAACAAATGACAATTGACTTCATCATCAAAATCCGAGATTCAACAATCTCCCCCTTTTTGATGATGACCATCAATTGATAATGGAGTTAACCTTAACTCCCCCTATCTATATGCCATACTTGAGATAAGCCTTTCTTGAATTCAAAACCTTTGAATTCAGGAGACATATTGAAAAGTTAAAATTATTTAATCTTATCAATACTCCCATCATGATTCCCATCATGATGTATCTCTCTGAAGATGATGTCAAGGCTTGACATTCATTTTCAAATTTTACATTACAAGTTTGAATGATGGTAATAGTAGCAATTTATCATATTATAACATATCAACATGTAAATCTGCGAAGTAAGATTTTGATATCATTACATGATGCACACATTTCAAATGTTTTAGCAATTATTGCATTTCATCACATGGTAAGATATCAATACGTAAAATTACGATGCAAGTTTTTTGTTTGATATCTTGACCTGATACAAACAAGGCATAATGCAAATTATAGCAATCATAGCATCTCTTGGTGATGCGAGCATGGCATTAATACTCATATATTTCTCCCCCTTTGTCATCAACAAAAAGCATGGTAATTGTGATACCAGAAGAACAATATAAACAAATTTTAAGCATAAGTGTGATAATTGTTCATGCCTTTACTCGGTTCATGTTATTTTCCAATAGTAAGTGATATGAAATCAATTATACAAGCATGATATGTAGATCACTTTGAATACTTCTTCCTTTATTTGTTATGATATTTTTTTGCAGGAAAGAGGAAGGCCATTTGTGATACCAGCTATTTGTGAGTTTACACTGAGTGAAGTTAAAACCAATGAGAGATTAAATCATGCTTCAGGTATCAAGATATGTATGTGAAGCAAATCTTTGCAAGAAAAAAAAAAAAAACTATCATTCATATTTCAAGATGGAATTCATAAGCAGGAATCATTTCATCAAATCCATTTCAGAAAAATATTTTTCACATTTAAGTGTATGAGAAAATCTGATTTTTAGGATACCAATTGGTAAGCAAATTCAAACATGAAATGAACACTTTCATGCATTCGAACAAGACTATGCTACAGATTTTCAAATACAATCATGAAGACAAACATACTTATTGTTATGGAAATTTTTATATTCAGCACATAATTTCCAACATGTAATGGCAATCAAGTGATTTGATCATTCAATAAAGTCCGAAGGATAATTGTAACTAGTTTATGTACTCGGACACATCAACATTCCTAATTCTCTTCTTATGAAATCAAATTGTTCTTCACTTAGAGGTTCTGTAAAAATATCAGCTCGTTGATGTTTGATATATCATGACGCATCAACTGCATTGGTATATCATTTTCACAAATCATATTTATTATGGAAATCAAGACACAAGGTTTAAAAAAAAACATTTAGTTTCGATGTAAAATCCGATAGTGAGTAACGAGATTAAACAATGAGTGATGTTTGTAACTTTGCTCACAAATAAATACATCAAGGGACAAGGCATTGTGATCATAAAGAGTTTACAATACACATACAAGCTCATTCAGGAGGTGGAAATTTAAAATGCCTAAATAAAGAGTCAAATTGTCGATGAATTTGCTGCAGCTCAGATAGGATTTGATCTTGTCGATATTCAAGCCGTTCTTGTCTTTGTTCAAATTGGTCCATCCGAATCCCAATATCTTCGACAGATGATGTATGAGCTGGCTCAAATGAATGTGTTTCCTCAAAGGGACAGATCGGAGGAGATTGAGTACCCCTAAAGACTGGTGTTTCCGGTTCAGGTTCAGGTTGAGGGGGATCAGTTCTTCTAGGCATTCTAACCCAGTTACCGTTTCTATAAACACATCTTAATCGGTGAAGTAGATTTTTATTTATTATGCTAAACCTGTATACTTTTATTACTTTTTCTTCTAGTGGTATTAGAATATCATAGGCTCTCAATATTCTAGTGATTATACCACTATATGGAAGCATCATGTCTTTCTTAGATAGTTCTAACATGTTTTGCTGGATGAGATAACCAAGACAGATGTCATGTCCTTTCATGATCAAATACATAGTTCCTAATTCTAATTGGCTTACTTCATCATGATGGTATTGTTTAGGGAGAATGATGCTAGTTAGGATATGATGAAGTACCTTAGTGTTTAGTGGCAGTAGATGTTCACAACTTTTAGGAACAAATGTTAAGTTGGGATTGGCGAAAATAGTTCCTAAGGCTTCAACATATGTTGTCCCAACAGTTTCATCATCCCATGATCCTCTAAAGTAAAGTCCTTTACTTTTTATGGGAATACCTATCATGTCGCAAATGAATTTATCCGTAATGGAGATATGTTGTCCTAAGAGATAGGTAGACATTCTTTCTTCTTCATCTACTTGTATGTTGTTATAAAATAATCTAACAAGTCTTGGATAGATGGGTTCATTATTTTGTAAAATAGGGAGTAGATCTAAGTTTGCAAACCATTGGATTGTCTCTAAGTCTCTTAGTTCATTTAAATCAACATGTTTTCCCTTATTGACACTCCTAAGTTCGAAAGAGGAAAACTTTTCAGCATGATATTTTGAATTGAAAAGGGTAAGATCAAAATCTTCCACTAATCTCCTCTTCCCTTTGTCCCTTGAGGATCTTCTAGACCCCATAACTACTACTGTTTAGGAGGATAGTAATGAGCAAGAGTAAATGAATCAAAAATAGAATTTAAGGGCTTCTCAGAGAATACCTTAGTGAGATCTTCAAGAGGAGGAAAGATTGTTGATCTTTTGCTTCGAAATGAGGAGTATTTGGTATGCTATGAGGGGAGAAATGGAGGTGGAGAAGCTTTGGAAGAGTAAAGAGGGGAAAGGAGTGAGTTGGGGTCGGCTCCACCGCCGGCCCTAGCTCGGGTTTAAAAGGGCAGAGTTGCGGGCGGTTGCACCTCTGGCTGGGGCGGTGCAACCGCTTGCAACACGTGACAGCCGGAGGTGCTACCTCCAGCTGGGGCAGTGCCACCGCCTGCAGGCGGTGAGCACTTGTTCTGACCGCAGTGTGATATGATTTGAGAGTTTTTGTCTTGAGAAGAATTTTTATTCAGAGCAATCAACTTTACTTACGTAATTACGTAAGAGTTTTCATTTTAAGATAAGAACTTTTGCACGATCAAGATAGATCTTTTGACGTGCATACTCTCAATGTCGTACACATGTTTGTGATAGTTTGTTCAAGTTGGTAAGCCTTGAAAGTTCTTGACAAACTTAGTCAGTTCATGATATAGAGTTGGATTCGAAAGTTATGAACGGATGAAATTGATGGGTTCGAAAATCCAGAGGATATGTGAATTGAGAATCATGCGTTTCTAATTCTGAAAAATCAAATAGGATTGTATCTAAATCGCATTTGTGATTTTAAATTTCTAATCATCATCTATTATTTAGGCTAGAGAGCATCACGAGTTCTTTTTGGATCTCGGGTCATGAATATCGAGAATCCAAGGAGCAGAATATTATTTCTTGCTCCAGCTTATAATTTTTTTATGTCTTTACAGGAAAGGATGATTTTTAGGTACCCATTTACTTTTGGGTGCCTCAAAAATAGATCTACATTGTTTATCATGTTGCATAGAATCTATTATGGTTCCTTTAGGAACCCAAATTAATTTGTTCGGACTAATTTTCTTGAATGGACAATAATGCATTTTGTGTCCAAGTTTGCAACAAAAGTTGCATTTGCTTTGGTGTCGAACATGTAGGATGGGGCCTTTTATAAAGGTGGTTGGATTTTGGTGAGGACTTCTCACAAATCTGATTCCACTTCTTTTGGGAACGTGACCCTTGTTTGCAAGGATCATGTTTAATGACTTACTACCAACCTCGAATTTCTTCACGGTGTCCTTAAGTAGCAAGTTTTCCTTTTGGAGAGTTTCTAGATCATGGCATTTTATGCATGAACTTAAACTATCATGATATTCAGTTTTTAACTTATCAAAATTCCAAGTAAGACTATCATGCTCCTTTTTTAGCAATTTATATTTTTTACTAATAATCTTGCATTCATCAAATAAGTCATGGAAGGCATTTAATAATTCATCAAATGATAAATATGCATTTATTAAATTCGTTACCTCCTCTCCGATGGCCATTAAGGCATAATGAGCAACTTGTTCGGTGTTGGACTCCTCTTCTTCGGACGCGCTCGAGTCATCCCATGTTGCTTTGAGCGCCTTCTTCTTTGATGTTCTCTTCTTGACTTGGGGACAATCACTTTGTAGTGTCCCGGCTTCTTGCACTCATAGCAAATAACTTGGTCCTTCTTGGGTTCAAATTTATTTTTTGTTTCATTCTTAAACTTGTTTCTTTTAATGAATTTTTTAAATTTTCTTGTTAGAAGTGCCAATTCATCATCACAGTCCTCATCACTTGAGTTTTCTCTCAAGTGGTCTTCTAAAATTTTAAGTGCCATATCCTTCCTGTTCTTTGGAAGGATGTCTTCTTGCTTTTCATGAGCTTTGCAAGTCATCTCGTAGGTCATTAATGACCCGATTAGTTCTTCAAGAGGGAAGTTGTTTAGATCTTTCGCCTCTTGAATAGCAGTGACTTTAGGATCACAACTCTTAGGAAGGGATCTTAGTATCTTATTTACGAGCTCAAAATCCGAAAAACTTTTTCCGAGTCCTTTTAGACCGTTGACGACATCCGTGAAACGGGTAAACATGTCACTAATAGTTTCACTCGGTTTCATCCGGAAAAGTTCGAAAGAGTGTAACAAAAGGTTGATTTTTGACTCTTTCACTCTACTTGTGCCTTCGTGAGTCACTTCGAGTGTGTACCAAATATCAAATGCGGTTTCACAAACCGAAACACGGTTGAACTCGTTTTTATCAAGTGCATAAAATAAGACATTCATAGCCTTTGCATTAAGAGCGAAAGCCTTCTTCTCCAATTCATGCCAATCGATCATTAGAAGAGAAGACTTCGAAAATCCATTTTTGACAAGATTCCAAAGTTCAAAATCCATAGAAATGAGAAAGATTCTCATTCGGGTCTTCCAATAGGTGTAGTCCGTCCCATTGAACATGGGTGGACGTGTAATAGAATGACCCTCTTGGTTCCCGGCGTATGCCATCTCTCTTGGGTTTTAATCCAATTGAGAGTTAACCCCGCTCTGATACAAATTGTTAGGATCAAGAGCACTAAGAGGGGGGGGGGTGAATTAGTGCAGCGGAAATCTTTCAACGATAAAACACGTTCGAATGATAGAAACGATTTCAGTGTGAAAGCCGATCCTAAGATTACTTCAACTTAAGATCAAGCGAGACGACGTTAAAATCAATCTATGAAGGCAGTTTGCAGTTATGATGAAAACCAGAATATAAGCGCAAACTGAAATACGACGTTCGTACGAAGAAGCTGATTTACGTCTAAATGCTGATTCGTAAATCACTTGATTAGGCGAGATGTAGTTTGAGCAAGGATGTAAAGGCAGTTTGCAGTTATGATTGAAATCAAAACGTAAACGCAAACTGAAATATGATGATCGTACAAAAAAACAGATTTACGTCTAAACGCTGATTAGGAAAGTGCAAAGCTTGAAACTCGATTGTATATGCACAGAAAGTAGTAAGCTTTAGAGGAGATTTGCAGTAAAGGTAATATGCTCAAAGTAAATGCAAACCGAGATTTAGAGTGGTTCGATCAATCTTGACCTACTCCACTTTTGGCTTTCTCCACCGACGAGGTCACCGACGTCAACTAGAGGCCTTCCTTCAATAGGCGAAGGCCAACCACCCTTTTACAGTATCACTCCTTTTGACAGGCTTAGGAGACAACCCTTACAGAATTTTCTCTCATCTCTTTACAGCTCAGAACTTGGAAGAAAAGAGGAAGAAGAACTTTTGGACTTTACAACAATTTTGAGCTCTAAAAATCACAGAACAAGATCAAGATTTCGGTGTGTATTCTGTGCTTTCTTAGTGCTGAATGGGTGGGGTATTTATAGGCCCCAACCCAGTTCAAATTTGGAGCTCAAAATTGTCAATTCCCGGAATTCCGGGATCAGGCGGTTGCACCTCCTGACTAGAGCGGTTGCACCGCCTGGTAGAGCTCGAAGACTGAGCCTCTAGGCGGTGCCACCTCCTGTCAGGGGCGGTTGCACCTCTTGCCAGAGCTCGAAGACCGAGCTCAGGCGGTGCAACCTCCTGACTAAGGTGGTTGCACCGCTCAGCCAGTGCTCGGAGACCGAGCCCAAGCGGTGCCACCTCCTGTCAGGGGAGGTTGCACCGCCCTGTCTCGCTCGGAGACTGAGCCCAGGCGGTGCCACTGCCTAGCTGGAGTGGTTGCACCTCCCAGTCTCACTCGGAGACTGAGCCTAGGTGGTGCAACCTCCTGCCTTGGGCGGTTCAACCGCCTGGCAGAAATCAGGGTCCGAATGGGTTGATCCATTCGGCCCAATTTGGGTTTTTTAGGGGCCCAATTACCCCAAGATTAAGTTAATGGGATCACCTCCCATTTCCAACTTAATCATTGTGCTAACTACGATATTTCCTAAAACATTTACTGCAACTTGCTCCGGTGCGTCAATCGCTTCTTCCGGCGAGCTTCCGACGAACTTCCGTCGATCATCCGATGAACCCTCGGTGATGCTGCTGCGGACTTCCGGCAAACTCCTGGACTTGCGACGATCCACTTGGCGAGTTCCGACGAGCTTCTTTGGCAAGTTCATGGACTTCTCGGATTTGTTCCTGCAAAACCTCCGACGATTGTCCGAACTTCCGTCGAACTCTTGAACTCCCCACGTGATCATTGTCTTGACTCCGGCGCAACTCCTGCTGCATGTCTTACTTTTATCGTAGTTAATCCTGAACACTTGTCTCAACATATGGATTAGATAACAAATGACAATTGACTTCATCATCAAAATCCGAGATTCAACATTTGGGAGATTGTGTCCTAGCAATACCATCGCCAATCTAGATGATACAACTGTTAGTCTGGGCGCTACCATCGCTGACCCTAGCGGTACCACCATTGAGTTTTCCGTAAAAGTACATTTTGTACTTTCCAACTTACAAGCGGTACCACCGCTTAGCTTGGCGGTGCCACCGCTTGGCCCAACCTTAGGTCACTGAATTTGCCTTCCAAGAAGTCCAATTCAATCCTGATTTAGACCCAATGAGCTCTTAATTAAATTTCCATGGTTATACCAAAACTAACTCAACTAAACTCTAAATTACTTCGATCAAGACACAATAACCATGAAGCATATGTTGTCCAGCATGTCACTAGTTCATCCAGCACTTTGTTCGAACTTCCAGCATGCCGTCTTTTCCTTTGGCATATTGCCCGATCCATCGGCATATTGACCTCCCGCAACATCCGATCTCCTTGGCGCAATATCCGATCCTTTTGGCCCGATGCCCGATCTCCAACATGATAAACTCCGGCCCAACATTTGATTATCCTACTTTTAATTATTTGCCTTTCCATGATCGAAGTATATTCTATGTCACTTTTTCTAAACGCTCATTAGTTTATAAACTCATCAATTTGATTTCGTCATCAAATTCCAAGATTCAACAAAGTCTGTGATAGTACACTTGCACCATCTTTATCAACGAATCATTTGTCACTTATATTTGATTGTATGGTTGTTTAATAGTATGTTTTACCTTATTTTTATGTGTTTTTGCTTCAAACCGATAACCTGAAGTTTACAAAGCTGCATAGTGACTACTCATTAGACTCGACAAAATTATCTTAAAATAGTTAAATTTTCACATCGCATTATCTATCTTGTAGAGGCTATGGTTCGATGCAAAACATTAGTCATCTCAGTTCTTTAGAACTATCCGGGTGGCATAAGACTAGATGGGGCCTTGGGGTAGTGGTGGGCGCTATTTGGATACACAAGTTCACTCATGTAAAATTTGTGGACTTGTGATTATTCTTGTATCTTATAACGTTATTATTTTTCCTCTTCCTCTCTTTTTCTCTCTTGTATAAGTTTTTGTGAAGTTGTTTGCAAGCTGTCCTCTTTTATGAGATGTTGAGACTTGCAAGCTGATCAATTTTTTTTTTCAAATCATTTGGGACTAGTACGAGGTTATTCTTAGCTAACCCTTTGCTGATAGACATTGTAAAGATACCACATGACTTGAATAATTTTAGTTAAGTTTATGATAATGTGATTGACTCTTACATACTACTTGAATGATACCTTAGTGTCATGATCGATACCACAATACTACATGATCGATACGATCTCATCTCCTTGGCATTACAACCGCAC